>NW_017256532.1:663697-703168 GCF_001594055.1 Mycetomoellerius zeteki
GGAAGAGCATTTACTAATTGTTCGCATTACTTTTAATAAATTTAATAATCTTTTTTAAATGCATCCTTCTTTAGAATCATAATATCAACTTATATGTGTGATAAATAGCACAATAAAATGTTTAAATACTTAAAACACAAAGCATATTTAACATGGAAATGATACAAGGAATACATCGTAAACAATATTTACATAATAACAATTATAAATGTAATAAAATACAAGAATAAAGCACTTAAATAAAAAATAAAAAATAAAAATTTTATTTAAAAAATGTATAAATGTAAGATAAAATATAACTCCTAATGTGTTGTGCTGTTCAAGGTGTTTTTCGTGTTGAGGAAGAAGCAAAATCAAATTACTTTTCTTCATGTTTTTCACCATACTACAACGGCCGTTTTTTCATGGTGCTATTTAAAATTCCTTCCTGGTGAACAAGGCATTATCATTGGTTTCTTAAACTCCACAGTCCATATCATTATGTACAGTTATTATCTCATCGCAGCACTTGGACCTAAGTACAGAAAATATCTCTGGTGGAAGAAATATATGACTTGGATTCAGTTGGTAATTATGATTGATTATACATATTTGACAGCCGAAGCAAATTATAAAGTTTTTAACCCTCAACTACATATCTCGTTTTAGAGTATTCATTTACATGCCTGGGTCCAAGTCATCCACGGCGGTTTTGACTGGCTCTGTAATTATCACAAATCTCAATGGAAAATATATTTTGTTTTCTAATGAAATGCCACAATGTATAATAGAATCAAAATATCAAAACGTAAAAAGATTTTGATAATAATTGAAAAAGTTATGCCAAAGAATAGTAAAGAACAATTTGTAAAAAGAGTGCAATAATTTTTTCAAAAAATCATATCTTTATAATAAAAAAAGATATAAATAAAAATAAGTAGTGTTTTGAAAAGGGGAAAATGTAAACTTAAAAAAAAATATTGATTCATTCTAAAAAGTATAATTATTTGCACAAGTGAAATGGGAGCATTTTTATACATGCTCGAAATAATAATATCGGAGGTATGTCGGATATTTTCTTCTTTAATACAATGAAAATATTTTATATTAAATATATAATGATTTTAACATTATTTCGTTTCGCCAAGTCGTCTGTCTCGCAAAAATGTTTTTTTTTTACAATGAATATATGTTTTAATTATAAGAAGACAACACATATACTTGAATACAGCACTAATAAGCAGGCACTTATTAAAAACGAATTTTCACTTTCGGCAAAAATCTCTCGAATTTACATTTGACGGGTCCAAGTCACCCAAGCCAAACTTTTATTGTATCACAATTAGCATCAAGACAACAACGAAACAATTGCAACGATCGACAGAGAAAGATTCCAAGTTTTTTTATCCCCGCATTTTAACTCTGCAATATTAACCGTACAAAAATTCCGGTCGACTAAAATTTTCACCCGGGTCCAAATGACCCACTCATGTAGTTGAGGATTAATGCTTTATTATTATTTAGTTTTGTCTATTTATTAGTTTTGAGTTACCCTATATATATATATATGTATATATAATATAATAAATATAATAGTATATATTTTTACACATTATATTATATGATAATTTTTTTGTGATAGAATTTTATTTATTGCTTCCTTATTTTAAAAGTAACACAATTCAATAAACATAATTTTTTAGTTATTGTCATAAATGAGTGACAGGTAAACATTATCCTATCAAAAATGAACTAACTTAATTTCATCAACAAAATATCACAACTAAAATAAGGGGGGGATTTAAAAAAATTGTAAAATAAAAATAACAATAATGATATTTGATCATGTTAAGAATTAATTTTCTTTTATCAATTTATACAATTTGATTAATTAATACTTTCCAGTCAAATTAAAAAATAATTTCTCCTCTTTTCTAGGAAGCTTAACTTTTTAAGTTCTATTACTTTTTAAGTGAGGGAGCAATATCAGTATTTTATCTTTTTTAGTTATTCTTTTTCATTACCGTCATAAATAGTATTCATATAATTTGTTTAATAAATTGTTATTTTAATCTTTTATTGAATCAAGTAAAAATCTTTTATTGAATCAAATCAGATCGCGGAAACATCGGCTACAAATCAAATTTAATCATTCTCTTTCAAATTTCAGATGCAGTTTGGTTTAATGTTAGTTTACCTAATACTAACATTGATCATGGATTATCGAACACCAAAAGCTTTAACTTATTTCTTCACAACAGTTGTAATAATTTTCATATACCTATTTAGTGACTTTTATCGTCAGGCATATAAGAAGAAAATTACATAATAATGAATGTTGAGTCTCGCAAATAATCAATAAATACAAAACAATTTTTTAAATCAATTTACGTTTAAAAAACTTTACATAAATAATATGAGTATTGAAATTAATAAGAGTAAGACAGTGCGGAATAAAACAATTGTAGCCAATAATGCAACAACTAATATGTCATTGACTTTTACAATCCTAAAAAATTTTTCATGCATGAATACGTATAAATATGTATAAACATACATAAATATTCATAAACATGTATAATTATATACGAAATATGTCCATACATGTACATACATCTCTTTTTCTTTTGTAAAATTACTTTTTAGTGTAATAGAAATAATAATAGTAATGTTAAAACATAAAAAATAATTAATGGGATAATTTTCGCATTGTTCGTTTCAGAAAAAAACAAGTTTGGAAAAATGTAAAAAAAATTGCTCATACACAATTATGCATAATTTGATATATAATTATACATAAGTAATTTTTTTTACATTTCTTCAAACTTGATCTTTTTTTCTAAAACAAAAAAATAGTATAAAAATTACTCTTTCAATTATCTTAATGTTTTCACGTTACTATTATTATTTATGTTATATTAAAAAGTAATTTTACAAAAGAAAGAGGGATGTATGAATGTGTATAAACATATTTCATATATAACTATACATGTTTATGAATATTTATGTATAATGTTTATACATATTTATACATGTTCATGAATGAAAAATTTTTTATCGGTATGAAAAAACGCATTAAAAATGAGTAAAAAATAATGTACATATAGATATAAGTAGATAAAAATCTTTTTTCAAGAATTATTCATTAAATTTGTTATTTCTAAAACGTTATTGATTATATGTTCCATGTAATTAACCATTACTATCTATATTTGAAGCTAATCTTTTATAGATCTATTTATTCTATTCAATTCACATATATGTATATAAATCACTTTTAATACTTCCCAGTCTACGTATATTACATAGTTGTATCATTTGATTACGATAAAACTATGGCTATAATCCAAATTAAATCTCACACTTTTTTCACCATAATCATATGTGGTTAAATTATACTGTCCAAATTGTACCTACTATTTAATTATGTGTATAATTGTTTTTGCGTTATTAAGCAATTTTACTTTATATTTTAATCTATAACAATTATATGCAATAGTAATAAGTCATGTATATTTCAATGAGACTAATTTCTTGCACGACGGCAAGTGTGTCATTAACGGACTGCAAAGTGTTAACTTGATATAAACAGACGATTGAAATGTCTATACAAGTACTCATTAAAATTTTAAATTGCTCTTTCAAATTTTCAAATTATCTTCTTGATATCAATAGTCACAATTGATGAACATCATAAAATATATATCAAAGTCCGATTGATATAAAAATAAAACGGTGAAACAGAAAAATGAACAAAACACATGTATAAAAGCAATGTTTACTTTCGAGACTTGTTTGAAACTGTTTAAAGTTTACTATCAAAAAGAAATTTTTTAAATAGTATAATATATTAATTATTAGTCAAAAATTAAGTAGCTGATTTCCTAAAATTTTGTTAAAATTTATCTAATTAAAATGTTCTTTCACAAAAGAATAATTTTCTCAATGCAAAACTAGTTAAATAATTTATAGTTAAGTAATGTATGCGAAAATGATAATGTTGCTATTGATAGATAGTTTTATACTTATGCCAAGACAAAAGAATTTCTAATGTTTATATGTCAGAGATGAAATAAAAGATCATTTCTAATTATTACTAGGAACATGTTTTATAATTCCGTCAGATTTAAGATTCGAATTTGATTAAATTTTACAAGACGAAACAATTAAAAAGTCATTTGCAAATTGCAAAATTTGATCTAATATTGAAATCTTATATATAGACTTAGTAATTAATATACGTTAATATATCTACAGAAGATAGAAAAAAATCATTAGCGTTGAGATCAAGTTATAACAATATTGTATATATATGTGAGTTATTATGTTATGTATACAATTTTCTTTAAATTTAAATTGTACAACATCCATATTGTGCAATTACATTAAGACAATAAAATATGGATATGCATTATCTAAATTGCTA
Organism: Mycetomoellerius zeteki; assembly: GCF_001594055.1. Lineage (NCBI taxonomy): Eukaryota > Metazoa > Arthropoda > Insecta > Hymenoptera > Formicidae > Mycetomoellerius > Mycetomoellerius zeteki. The sequence continues at coordinate 668,103 of NW_017256532.1, forward strand.
ATTTTAAACCATTATACCTCAAGAACTATTGTGCAAAACAACAATTATAGCAAATACTTTTATACACGGAGAGAATTTTCTTTTTAAATTTACCCTGAAAATATGGTAGTTGTGGTACAATACAATATTTAAAAAATTTTTACTATGCACTTCAGTAAAATTAATCAAACTTATTTTATACTTCATTGTAGTTTTATTGATGAATGAAAGAGATCTACATTAAAATTCTTCGAAATACAATGTTGTCCCACGACTATCATATTTTTAGGGTAAATTCTAAGAAAAAATTCTCTCCTTGTATATAATTCATTTCTTCGAGAACTTTTTAACTATGATATTTTGATTTGCAAATTTAGGATATCCTACGTATATTCTCATACATGTATGTTCTCATAATTATGAAGACAAACATTTTAATATTGTAAATATAAATTTATAAAGAATACCGAAGAGTACCAACATTAGAAAAAGAATATTGAAGATGTATTTGCCACACCCGCATCCTTTAGACTGATCTTATTTCAGCATGAAAAAAGTAACAAATGTTATTTTTTAAGTAACCTCAGTAAGGTAACACCGTAAGTGTTATTTTTGAGATTCAGTAATTATCGTAACTATAACTAATTACTTTTAAAAAGTAACTTGCCATTCTCTGATATTAATGATCTCTAATATCTATTTAATACACAATCATTGTTTTTCTGTACTTAAAAAACGTAATTAATTACGATCACATTAATAGTACGATCCAATTGCTTTGCAAAGTAAAGAAAGAATCAAATGAGTCGCGCGATGTACTCTTGTAAATGCGAATGTATCAGGAATCATTAATTTTACACGCACACAGTATGAACTATTTGTAATTCTAAAAGTTTTAAAATCATGTGCAAAACGGAGATCATTTTATCGATTTCTTTTCACTCGCTTAAATTACCGCGAAAATTAATGAACATGATATAAAAATGCATGTATTCCAAGCATGTTTATTTGTGAAACATCACATAAATCACAATTAGGGACTAATAATATTATTTTGCTTCGTGTACATTATTTATAATACTAATACTTGTTATGTAAATATAATAACTAAAACCGCAATAATCCGTCTACAATAATATTTTACAGATAAATTTTAACTGTTATTTTCTCATTTTGATAATACAATTTAACGCGATTATTAAGCTTTTTATTTTATTACATTGTATACATAATTTATTATTGTACTTGTTGTGCACTCATTATTACAAACACACACACACACACACATACACACAAACATTTCACTTTTTGAAAATCTACAAAAATAAATATGTTACATTCTTCTACGACAGATCCAATAGCAGGTATATTGGCCTTTAATGGAATCTTCGGTTTCTATGTTATGAATTGCGTATTTGATATTCGTTTTAAAAATTGGACTAAATATGATGGAAAAAAGGCCAACTTTTTCAGCTGAAATCCGTTATGATTTGATATAACGCATTTTTAATGTTTTCCGTATTTGTTTGATATATTGAGTATAAGTTTAAGGAGGAACACCATCTTGGAGAATTCAAAAAATTAATTTTTTCAATACGAAATTCAATTTTTAAAAGCCATGTTTAAAGCCGATTTGATGAAGCGTGTTGCAACGTCATCGAAAGTTTTAGAACGTTTCGTAGCGACTCAAAACATTTGAATTCATATAAAGTACGTATAAAAGTTCATTTAAAGACGAAGCATAAGTTTCAGTATACTTGGCACTTGGTACACTCGGCAGCATAGGTAATACTAAAATTCTTTTTAAATTTTATACATGAAATATCGTAAAGCAAAACTTAAAAACGATTTTTCTCGAAATCACTTTTTTCAAATTGGCTCGCAGCATCATTCAATTCACTCGAAATTTGAAAAGTATCTTCTATATTATGTTATTTACAGAAGTACGGATTTTGCGATTCAATGAAATATTTTTTTGCTGCAAACAATTTTAGTTTCTTGGCTAAAATAATCATTTTTAATTTATTTTCAACGTGTCGCTTATTTTTGTCTGGAGAATATTAAAAGGTCATTAAAATCGGAGGGAGACAGTTGCGTTCCTTTCCTTGTGAGTCATTTTTACAAATGTGTTAGTATTTACACTTTAAACAAGCTGTATACATATAAAAATTATATTCATATCATTCTGTTTTTATTGTATCTACAACACATTTTTATATATTGTATTTGTTACTGTATTTATTGTTATATACTAAAATTTTAAAAATGATAATAATTTAATTTTTTTGTAAGTACTCAAAAGAACTTATGCAAAGTTTCATTGAGATTTACTGATTGGTTATAAAAATTTCAAACAAATAAATATTTTGGTTATTTACTGGACAACTAGCCCATGCATTGCAATGTAAAGGTACTTTACATTAATAATTGTAAATACATAAATGTAACTTACATTAAAAGATTGAGATTTTTATCATTTATTTTATAATATATAATATATATCCATACACACACGTATACATTTCTATTAGAGAGAGAGCACAGATTTAAAAGCTGCTACTACTAATTTTTTTAAAATAACTATATGATCCAAATAGTAAACCGTCACGAAAAAAATTTGTTATACCATATTATTTTTAAATGTGAATATTTAAACGTGTTTAAAAGTGTTTAGAATAATCTGTAATTTTTCATAATTTGTTATCATTTTGAAACATTTTAAATATACATCCTTAATTCCTTTTAATTCATATAATCTATCTCATTAGTGCTTAATATTGAAAACTAGAAAAATTTCATAATATAAATATTATATACCACATTTTTTGTATTTTATATTCAAAAGAGTATCATACAAACCATTTAAAAAGAATCCGCAAAGAAGATGTTTTATAGATAGTATACATTTATTAATTGAATATTCGAATAGTTTGAAAATTATAACTTACATACTAAATGTTATTCGAACTAATAACTTTCTGGTAGAAATTATTTAATTCTAATTAATATTTTTAACTACGATCACGAAACTAATTGTCAGAATAGTGCTGAATAATGTACTGACAATTAATTTAAAAAAAATTATCTATTTAATATATAAGTATTTAAAATACTTTTTATGCTTTATAATATATCCTGATATTATATCTAAAGAAAGATCCATTCAAGAAAAATTATTTAATTTATTAAAGATGATGCAAATAATCGATAGATACTTTTCCAATGACCGAGTTAGCTAAACGCTTTGTTCATATTTCACAATATGGTTGCAATAGCTTTCCTCGAGTAAATGGCGAAACAATGGTGCTACTTTTAATCGATAACGGAAGCATGATATACTGCTTTATTGTCTCATGAAACCTTTATGAGTTCGTTAATACACTTTAATTTTTTATTAATCAATTCATTTCATTATTATGAATATTTATTTATTGTGTCCAAAAATTCAATGAGCTCGATAATTTTAACACAAATTAATAGGTTAAATTACATTTAACCTATTATTATTTTATTTAAATTCTACATGTATCAATCTCCATTTTGAATAATTTATATATTATATATATAATTTTTTTGTAATAATACTTTGCAGTAATAAAACCAGAATTTCTAACACCCGGAAAACAGTTTGAAAAAATTATCTATATTATTTTGTACTTAAAACACAAAAACATTTCATTATCGACGAAGCAATACACGAATTCATTGTAAACGACATTACATATCAAATTTATATGCAACATGTATAACTAAAAGAAATACAATTAAAAATTGTTTTTAATTGAAAAATTTTTATTTTGTTTTTAAAAAACTAATTTCTTTTCTTATAATAAATTTTATATAAATCTCTTTAAAATGATATATATAATTGCTAATAAAGCTATACGGTAAGATGTAAATAAATATGTCTGTTTTAAATACAATACAAGGAAACGTTTAAATAAAAAAAGCAAAAAATTTTATTTAAAATATATAAAAATTAAAAAAATATGACTTTTAATTTTCCTGTTTAAAGTATTTTTTGTTTTGAGAAAGAAGCAAAATCGAATTACTTTTCTTTATGTTTTTCCTAATACTAAAAACCTTCTTTTTGTGCTATTTAAAATTTCTGCCTAGTGAACAAGGTATCATCATTGTTTTTTTTAATTCCGTGTTCCATGTTATTAGGTACAGTTATTATCTTATCTCAGCAGTTGGTCCTAAGTATAAAAGATATCTTTAGTGGAAGAAATACATACTTGAATTCATTTGGTAATTATTAATTGAATCAAATTAACATTAATTACACAATTGCCTATAAAAGAAAATTATAGATTTTTTTATAGCTTATACTATTATCAATTTTTATCGGTTCACTAAAATTAATTAAAGATTTGTATTTCTTTATTATTTAAATATAATGATATTTTTATGTTATTATGTTTTATCTTTTATAACTGTTATGACATGACAAAATTTTATCATATAAGTAACTGTTTTATTTTTCTTAGTGTAGTCATTCTTTTTTATTATTCTTATTTAATATTATAAAGAGTATCTACTCTATCAATTTTTTTGTATGAAATCTCACACTCCTTTCTTGGATTAAATCTCCAAAATGGTGTGAAATTTCACTACAAAAGAGTGAAAACTTGTCACTCTTATTCAAGAGTGCAAATATTTTCATTCTTTTTCAATAAATTCTTTTGAAGTTAAGATTTTACTCCATGAAATTTAGATAAGAGTATTTAATTTATTTAATAAATTTTTATTTTTATGGTTTGTTCTATTAAATAACCACATCGAAGAGAAACAATAGTTATCTAAATCAAATTAAAAAACTGGAATTCTCTTTTAAATTTCAGCTACAGTACATTTTTTCAACAAACTTTTAACATTTAACGACGCGGGAATAATAGTCACTTAATGTTCTTTATGTAAACAATCATCTGGACTATGTTTATTAAATGTTCAATTAATGTAAGTTACTAACATTTCAAATTATATTATGTATATAGATTATATTATGTATATTACCTGATATTTTCTTAAAAGGTTAAGAAGAAATAAAAAATGTGAATGAATTCTCTCAATCAGTAAAAAAACCTACTGCAATTGACAATGAACTTCATTTTCTCGCTAGTTGGATATAAAAATCATCATAGATAACTATTCCCTGATTAAATATTTTGCAACAGCAACAAACCAATGTTTGATACTTATTTTTTAAAGTATGTATCAGTAATCACATTGCTTTTTGTCGATGATAATCCCTCCACGAGTACAATCTTAAAGTGGAGGGGCTTCAGTACCTTGAAGGACTCAATATCTTAATGATGGGAAAGCTAATGTGTCCATCGCCTCTGAACTGAATAAACAAATCACAATTGATTCGTCAATTCAACATCATCGCGCATCAACTTCGGGAGTGCTGTATAAAATATTGCGCTATTCTAATAATTAATACATCTGTGTTCTTTCTACGTTCTCGAGTGCGATTGCTACTATAGGAGATAATCAACCTTGTTCATTACATCTCACTGTGAGTAGACATTTGCGTATCAATGGAGAATGGGAAAAAAAAAGAGATCGATCTTTTCTCTCTTTCTCCTTTTATTATAGATTGAGTTTGCTTTTCTTCTTCCTTTGAGAATTCTTTTCTATCAGATATGTAACTTATCATTTCATTACAAGAATCAGTTTTTGTCTGATTAAATCGAACAGAATATTTGTCAATTATTTGCCAGTCCGAATTTAGATGATATGGTAATTGCTCATAATTTTTTTGCAAATAAAATCCTAATAAATACATTAATTTAGATTTCACAGATGTATATAAAATTGAGGATGTATACTTATAAAAATTTCATAGATTATTCTGTTATTACGTTTGAATATCTGTGTAAAATTTGAATACAATTTTCTTATTGTTTTAAAAATTATTTAACTCTTTTTTGTTTGTTTTGATTTTTACGTGAAATCGCGTTTTGTAATATTTATTTGCATTTCATTAGGAAATGACATTAAAAATTAAATCAAATTTTAAACATATATACTGATCAAACAATAATAAATATTCGTACAAAAGTTAATTTGGATCCATTTACTAGTGTAAAAATTATTGAACTAAAATTGCAGAAAAATATGATCATTTATATAATTTCAAGTTTGCAGTATAAAGTAAGTATCGATCGCAATTACTATGTTTTCAGTTTTTATGAACAAGGATTATAAGCTTAAGAAAAGTATTGGGTGCCAACAAAACTACTTTACAGTGAATATTACACAACTGTCTCTATTGATTACTTACTTACATAAAATTAATAATCGTTTTCTTTCCTACATTTTCAGTTCTATGTCATTAAAGTAAAATACTTAGTTTTTAAAATATAAATTTCTAATGTATCTTATTTAAAATTATTTTACCATGTATGGATAATGTGTCTGTGTCAAAATTACTTTAAATAATTAAAATAAATAATTAAATCAAATAGATTAAATTAATTAATAAATTTGAAATAATTACATTAAATAATATATGAATAATGTGAAATATAACAAAACTAGAAATATATCGATAGTAAATTAAGAGTCCTAATAATTATATTTCTCTGTTTCTTTCAAATAAGGAAATGAAATTTTATGATTGTTAAAAAATAAAATAAACAGTTACAATAATGCATTATATTAATGATACATACTTTTATTCTACAACAAATTACACGTATAATATATAATATATAATACAAAGTCGCAATCGACATAATTAGTTATTCATCCATATGAGGTCGCAGTACTCGAGCACACAATCGACCAATAATTCTAGAGCGATTCTTAAAAAATGAATCACTTGAAAGTTAAAAGAAGTACAAAGCAATTGATAATTATTTACATTTAGAATTTCACTTTAATATTTCCGAAGGATAAACCGAATACCAAACCTTATGTATCGCACTCTTACTTAAAAAATGATACAACTAAAGAAACGTAATTTTCGAATTATCTTGAATGAATTAAGTAAACATTATTTTATCAGTCACCACAAAAATGAACTAACTTAACTTCATAAAAATCATTTCACCTCGAAAAGGGTGATTTCTTAAGAGTTATAAAATAAAAATGAACCAAAATAATATTTGATCATGTTGTTGATCTAGAATATACTCCTTTTGCTGCAATTATTTGATAAGTTAATAATTTTCTGTTAATTAAAAGAATAGTTTTCCCCCTTTTCTGGAAAATTTAATTCTTTTATTACGTTATTTTTTAAATAAATATGCGATATATTTTCTTATCCCTCCCTCCTCCAAAGATATATTAAAATTATTATTTAAATATAAAATAAGAGAAAGAAAAAAGAAAATTAAAAAATTATAATATTTCATGAGGCATTCCGCAATTGGCGCAAATTAGCAAGCAAACTTAAAGCCATATTCTTTGGATTCAATTAATTATTATTTTGGATATTAACGCTTTATACGGCGTACATACGAAATTCATTTTCTTAATTTAGATGAAATATTCACTCTTTGTTATTTGCATTGAGAGAACTTAATTTTCAATTTTCATATAAAAACTTAGTTAATAAAAAAAATGTAATAGAATAATCGCAATCTATTGCAACGCCACAAATATACTCTTTTATTAAAGTGATTTAAATAATATGGAAGAAGCTCTTTTTTAAATTAAACAATATAAGCATCAAATTTTATTAAATATTTTTAAGAAAACATTAAATTAAAAATTGGGTAAACATTTTTATAAAATAAAGTTTTAAAATTATAATATACTTTTTACAGAAAAAAATAGTCAAAATTTGGAAAGTATATAAGGAAATAAACAATATGTTGCTTGAGCTAAGAAAAATCCAATTATAAAAATATAAATGTTTTATATATATATATAATAAAACAATAAGAAATCATCAATTTTTTAATATTTAGTTTATCTAAACTTACTTAAATAATATCTAATCTTGAAAATTAAATGTTATATATAGTTCCTCATTTAAAAAGCAGCTATATCAAAAAAATATTATTCTTATATATATATATATAAGTTGCTTCTCTATTTCTTAACTATGTTCAGTTAATTGACATATTTAAAGTTTATGAATATTGTTAATATCACGTATCTATATAACATTGTTACCCTATTCAAAATAACGATTACTCATATATACCCCCTATTCTTACAAGACCTGACATGTACAATTGTTTGACATACAAATTTGATTATTGACTTTTCGAACACATTTGACGCGTAACTTGTGGTAAACCATTATTCAAAATTATCTTGAACGCTTATATTATGAATACATCTATTATGTACAAACAGCTATTATAATGACGTCGAATGAAGATATTTTCTAATAAAGATATTCTTTCAACAGAGTTTTAAATTATTTTCTTTTTCAATCATTTTTTATCAATCGCGAAATTTAATAATCTTAAATTTAAAAGTTTCCTTTTTTCATTTTTAAAAGATTTTGACAATAATTCTAAGTTTCAATTATAGCTAAAATTGATAGTTTTATAAAATACATTTTTATAAAACTACAATTACAAATAACTTAAAATTTTATGAATCATGCTTATTTAAATGATATATCTCATATCTCTTACAAAGAAAAAACTATATCCTTTATCTGCTTATCTATAATATTATATTACGTAATAATATTTATAACAATAATGTAATAATTTATTACTAGGAGTTATTGCTAGACAAAAAAAGTTTTATATAAAAAAAGAATGCAATATAAGAGAAAAAAGAATATATTCGAGAATATCTCCAGTGAACTTCATCATTGTGCTGTATTGCACATTACGCGTATAAAGATAGCAAAACATAAATCATTGAATCGTTCTTAAAAGTATTTTAATAAACAAAAAATTTTATTCTTTGCCCTATATAAGGTATTATTAATTATCGACTACACATTTTAAACAGTGCTCAAATACACAAAAGAAAGCCATACACAGATAAAATGTGCATCGCAAAATTGCAAAATAATGAATGCAAAGCGAACATAAAATGGAGAAAAGTTTTATATTGTTACAAATTTAAAACGCGCTCTTAAAAATATCTCGCCAAACTCTTTATTAATACTCATAAATAGTTGATTTATACATTGAACGACTAATACGTGCCGTAATTATTATCGTAAAACGATAACAATTAGAGCACGTATTATTTAATAATATCCTAGTACCATTGTTAAGTCTATATCATGTGATTAATCACAAGATATGTCGCTTATGTCATAAAGATATTAGCGATAAAACTATTAGCTTGCCATCACAATGATCCACTCATTTCCGTTCGTATCTTCTTTACGATAAATCATAATTTAATTCGCAATTATATCGTTAAAATTAAATCGGCATAATCTTATATAAAAGACTACTATTAGTACTATTGTCAATACACTTACTGCTGTGAAGTTACTAAACCAATCATGACAAACCTTTAGAAACGGAGATTATGGCTAGCCATTCATAATCGGTTCTTATATTTAAGACTGTTTTAAGTACAGTCTTGTGACAAGCACAGAGCCGTATTAGCATCTTAAACCATTACTTTCTAATAGCAAGATGACGTTTTAATGACATCATCAAGACATTATTAAGACGTCGTTTGACATCATCTTAATATTTTAAAATGGTTTAAAATGGTTTTAAAATAAAAATGGACTAAATACCGATAATTACGATGCTTTGAGTAAACATTTCTCGTTATATATCATCTAAATTTCATCTTTAATGGCAATTAAACTTTACAAATAATTAATAAAATATAAATAAGAGCCCTATACGGTCGAAGCTAGATCTTAAAATGCTTTAAATAAATTAATCTTGAATCACTAAATATGATATATATGTACTTGACATATATACCACAATTGTAGTCTAACGAACTGTGCACCGAAATATTTCCGGACTAAACACAATTAAACTACTGTAGTAATTTCGCGAATTAAATTAAAATTCTAATAATTTCGATGCTCAATCAGGCATCGAACCGAGAGTCGAACCCGGATCTTTTGTATTCCGGTTCGACTCCCGACCGAGGTAATATTTTTCGTAATAAGTTTAATTACAGTTTTTCAGCATATTAATGTCTTTGAAATATGATACCTGATTGAGCATCGAAATTATTAGAATTTTAATTTAATTCGCGAAATTACTACAGTGGTTTAATTGTGTTTAGTCCAGAAATATTTCGGTGCACAGTTCGTTAGACTTCAATTGTGGTATATATGTCAAGTACATATATATCATATTTAGTGATTCAAGATTGATTTATTTAAAGCATTTTAAGATTTAGCTTCGACCCTATAGAGCTCTTATTTGTCGGTTGTGTCTCTCACATACGCGGTCTAAAAATGATATTATAATTCATAAAATATTCCGTATTATTTAAAATTATCAATAATATAAATAATATAAATTAATAGAGACAAAATAGAATGCAAAAAATAACTTTTTTATTATTTGTCCACTTAATTGTATATTTGTATATATATATAATGTGATGGTTTAGGTATCCTACAAGCAAATCATGTATAATTATATTCAAGGTTGTGAAGTCGTTATAAGTATTTGTTATTAATTCAAAAAAGTAACTTGTTATCGTTACTGTTACATTGAAAAAAAATCTAGTAATAACTACCAAATGTTTGGTGAAATAATTTCAACTAAATGTTTTAGTACAACTAAACATAATTTTACCTTTATATTATAAATATTTAGTATTACCAAATGGTATTACTAACACCCAAAAAAAAAAAATATTCTGCCAATTAGCGGTTCCGTGTTAATGTCAGAGGATTTTCCATTTATATAACCTCAAGAGAGAGAGAGAGAGAGAGAGAGAGAGAATACTCTACAAAGAGTAAAGGAATTTCGTATAACTATAAAGTACTGGATTTAGGATTGCAATCCTCTCAATATTACTAGAAGAATGTTTTGCATGTACTGACATGCATGTAAATGACAAACTTCTTCTAACAAATTAGCGTGCCGCTAGTATTTTGTATATTTTCTTATTTCAAAAAACTATTCAAATTATTATAATAGAATTTTCTATATAGAGAAATTTATTTTTGATCATAGCTCATGTATGCTTGTTTTTATAGATGAATACTGTCGTAAATACACGCACCTGATTAATGTAAGATTAATGTAAGATTTTTTGCTTAGACGAAATACTAAGAGGAATTCCTCGCTTATCGATAGAATATTTTTTTGGGGGTGAACGATAATACTTACTAAATATTGATAAAGATAAAATAATATTTGTTTATATTATTTGAGCGCTTGGTTGAAATTATTTCATTCAATTTTTTTAAGCCAGACTCTTTTTTCTGTATCCTATCTTAAAATTGCCATATTATCTGCCCTGAAGCCTCTTTTCGTTAAGGCTGTTAGAGTACTTCGTTTCCGTTGAAGAATTCAAGAATTCCCTTTAATACTACATTTCGCTGAAATCGGAGAATTTGTAACATTTCCGTCCACCATATTGGTTCAGCCATTTTGAATTTTCAAATTTTAAGTTCGGAATAGAAATCGAGGGATTTTTCGAAATCAACGTCCCTCGAAATCCTTTAATACTACATTTCGTTTAAATCGGAAGATTTTTAGTATTTCCGTCCGCCTGTACATTCCCCACACAGCACACTTTATCATGAAGATATCCCAAATTGTCCCATATTGACAAAGCGATTCCGCGGATATTCCATTCCGAGATATCCAAGAAAATATTGTAAAATATCGTAAGATATCCCATAATTATCTTAAGATATCCTACCACATTCAAATTCTTTCACCACACAACATAGTTTTCCAAGAAATGTTCTAAGGATGCCCAGAGTACATCAAAGGTTTGCAGTTAGAAAGTGTCAGAACTATAAATAGATTAGAAGTAAAGAATATTATAGTTACTTTGGACCCAAACGATACGACGTACTGCGAACCAATTAAGATATATCTCATATGAAGCTTACAACGATTTTTATTATATTAAATCTCTGATGGAAAAACTTTTATGAAAAACTACATAGACTGAGACAAGATTTTAGAAACTATTAGTTTTTCATAGATATTCGTAATGAGACATAGAGCGGCGTTGTTTGTTTGAAAAAACCTAGAAATTCTCTGCTCTCAAACAACGCCACTCTACGTCCCACTACAAATATCTACAAAAAATTAAGAATTTCTAAGATCTTGTCTTAATCTATCTAATTTTTCTGTACTTTTTCGTAAAAATTTTTTTTCCGCCAGGGATGTTATACTAAGGCTGTATTCGAAAACATTATCCAGGTGCCCCCGTGTATCTATCATCTTATCCTTGTTTAATATTGAGTGAACAACAAAACAGAGACACTCGGGTATAAATGTTTCCAAACGCAGCCTAAAAATATATAAATTAGAAAAATGTGACATATATTATAATAATATATTTACAATAATATATTTCATGCTTCCATAATATAATAATCTAAAACATTTCCCTTTGTTTTAGATAACAACCACATATATACACACGCATATATACTTGTGATATCTTATGGAGTTCCTTGGATATTCCACAGATATCTTACACGACATCCGTGGAATCTCACACATGCGGACACTTGTACATCCCTTAAATATCCGTTAGATATCTGAGACCATCCACGGATATCACAAGATTATCGCGATATCCAAAAATGACGTCCGTTCGACATGCCTAAGATAAAATATGCTGTGTGTATAATACACATGTTATTATACGAGTACACATTCAGACAGTATAGAAGGTTGCAGTAACATTGCTGCAACGTTTACAAAATTACTGCAATATTACTTAACTGAATGTTGAACATTACAATTTTGTTGAAATTGTTGATAATGATTTATGTTGTATGGAAAGTAACGATGAATGATTCATTACCTAAAACTGTTACCTAAAACATGTAACTGCGTTACTATTAACGTTATAAATAAGGAAACATAACATCATTAATCATTCGTTATTAAAAAAATAATTATATATAACAAGATATTTAAAAAAAAAAAATGATAACAAATAACGATAAACGTTAATTTTATAAAATAACTTTTCCAACCCTGATTATATCCTTAATGACTTAGCTGTTCAATACAACTTCGTTATCGTATAAGAAGATACGTAATGAATGGATCGCTTTTGTTTATAAATTAAAAAAATAAAACATAAAAAGTTTGAAAATTTAATTGTCAAATAGTCAGATGTGTTCAATTTACGCGAATGTCTGGACGTCTTTACGTTTTTTAATTTACATTTTGTCTTTTTACGTGTGTTTGAACATCCCAGCAGGAAATACAGTTGATACGTCGTCTATAATAGCAGGATAGCGGGATTGCGAGTCAAGTGAAATGGTAGTGACCATCTTATTGCAATCGCATCGTTTCCTTCCTCGGCTGCACCCATTTAATCGCTTTTCCTTTTTCCGTTCGGTATCTCGTCGCTCACTTTCTCCGCGACGCCATTCGCTTTGACCGAGTTCTGAATCGACGGCACTGCGCCATTTTCCTTCTTGGAAGTATAAGCATTATTATAGAAGTCCGAAAACAGGAAATAGAAGAACATCGCGTTCGGCAACACCAGAATGACCGACCATTTCGGATAGTTGCAGTCGTAGAATAACAATAGGCAGTTGTGTAGGAAGGCCACACAGAATTGGGACTATCAAACAAAAATTGCCATAAGTACAAATAATTAGTCGATTGGAAACAAATGATTAAAATAGATTCGGTGAAAAGTGTTTTAAGAAATGGCTTTAAAAAGTAGCTTCACCAATTAAGTATTACTTTATTTGCTTCGTACCATTTGAAGAGTAGTAATGTACTTCTTCCACCAGAGATACTGTTTTTGCAGATCGTGAGGTAGCAATGCTGCCAGGAGATAATAAGTGTACATGATAATATGCACGAAGCTATTCATAATTCCTGCAAGGAAAAATGTCATATTATGAATTACTTATGATTCTAATCTGATGAAAATCCAATGAATCAAATTTTTGATGAAAAAGTGCAGGCAAAAAACGATTTTACTAAAAGATTTGAAATTTTGATAGATACAAATCTGAAAATAATTTTATTTGATCATCAAAATAATTAGGAAATTAATGTTCGAAATTAAAAAATGATAAGCAATGATGCAAAAAATATTGATATTTTACCAACAAAATTATTTCGATGATCTAACAAAATCTTAGATCAGCAAAATTGTTCTTTCCGTGTACAAATAAAAAAATCAGAAAAAAGATATTAAATTATTACATTATTTTTTAACGTACCTACAAAAACGCCGTGACCACCGGGATAATACTTTGTAGCGCCCCACGATATCATTGGCATCACAGTGTGATGATACATATGAAGAAAAGTGATTTGCTTATCCTTCTTGCGCAATACGAAGAATACCGTGTCGAGAAGCTCTGTGAGTTTCGCCAGAAAGTAAACGTAAACGCCTCTTGCGACCTATAACGATATCGTGTAGAAAGTAGATAAAGATATTCCATATAGCATACCTTATTTCAGGAATGTCACATTAACATCACAACGTTGTTGATATTGTAACGTCTACGCGACGTCCTTTGAATGAGGTGTACTTTGTGAATTAACAGACATTCTCTATCTTTCTTTTTATCATGCAAAAAGATTTAATTACGATATTTTCATACTGTTTCGAAATGAGAATATTTCACATTTAAATCGGGAAGATAAATAGCATATAGAGATCTTTCAAGTTATGCATAAAATAACGTGAAATGTCAGAAGATAAATTATGGCTAATTGAAAACTTAAGAGAGAGAGAAGAATATATATTTAGTATTTAGCATTTACGTACTTTTAGAGGATATGGTTTGTACGAAAAATCCACCCCCTCGCATGTAAAGCTATAATTATGGAAAAATATTCCTTCCAAGCCTTCTTTAAATAACCATGTGCTAAGAAGAATCTGTAAGAAGTTATATACGACTAGAGTGTTTTTTAACTGATACGGCTTTCGGTGTTCCATATTTCTCGGACCCCATGACAATACAAAATAAAGATAGCCAATCAAGATGCTAAGACCGGGTACGGGCGATGATATGAGAAACCAGTCCCTAGTTCGAGGATCTGAAAAAAATTATATATAAAAAAATTATGAAATAGAATATCTTGAATTTATATTTTATGCACGGCTTTATCAATTCACTTTTTCTATTTGCATCCATTCCTATAGTCTTTAGCTTTAATCAATTAAGAAAAATTAATAGAAATCCAATATAAATTATCTAAAAGAATGATATTATATATATATATATATGAATTATATAATTAAATATATATTTTTTAGATATGTAATTAAATAGAATTAAATTATGAATTATATAACTAAAACTAACTCATTTACGAAAAAACAAGACAAACAGTTTAATGTAATCTTTATCTTTTATTGAACTTTTATTATAAATTCTGGCAATTTAAAAAATTATTATTAAATAACTCACAGTTTTATTATACATTCCATTCTTTTTCCTTGTTATTATTAAATAATGATAAACAATTAAAAGACGCATCGTTTATTAAGTCCTAATTTTTGAAAATAGATTTTTAGGCCATTATAAAATAAATGTTCTATTATAATTTTAAATTCTTTCAATAGATTCAATAAGTTCAATTGTTTGTAATTTTAAATTCTTTTAATAGATTTTCTTGTAATTCTAAATTACATATGTACTCATATAGCACTGACCTACAAAAAATGTTTTAAAAACATCCAAAGGACATTAAGGACGTTCTTAGGATGTTCCTCGGATAAAGTGTGTTGTGTAGTTATTCATAATTGATACGAGATTAATAAGTAAAAGCAAATTAAATTATTCTTATAAATTACGAGATTAAAGAATAATAAAGTTAAAGAAATATCATTATGGTATTAATAAAATAAACGGAAATAATATTAAGAAGAATAGTTATATATTATTCTGTGAATATCTCAATAATCAGAATATTTTTCGAATATACTCTCGTGTAACAAAAACTTACCAGATAAGTCGTGGAATAGAAATTGCCAGTATCGCACTACGGAGTTGTTATAGATGTTAGACATCCTGTCAATCGGCGACGTGGTGATGTTCATTTTGAAGTTAACTGAAAACATTTTACGAGACTCTTTATTTTACGAATATTAAGTTCTCTAACTATCATGATAAATTGATTTAATAAACTCTTGCTCATTTCAAAAGATTGTATATAAAAAAGAATATTAATATAATTTATATGACAATAACCTATTTAAAGAGTTTATGCTTTGGTTTCTATAATAGATACAATAAATATGAACCAACGTATGTTTATGGGTCGAGGGAAGTTTATCGTCGCGTTGTACATACAAAGTATGTACATGCTAAGTTTTACTTACTATATTACTTACTATATTTACTTTTACTATAAACACTGCCTATCTCTGTAGCGCTTGTGTATTTGCAAATAAAACTTCGTCATAAAAGCAAATTCTTACTTTTATATAGTCATTAAACTAGCGAGGCCCTAATTGGCATTTCCTTGCGCAAGATGCGCGATTTACCGGTCGCTGAAATCCGCATCCTTTCGGAAAAATCTGCTTATGAACCGATTCACACACATCCGGAATGATCCAATGTGTTCAGAATGGCGGAAAAAAGCATCATAACACTCATTCATTTTCACAGCCTTTAATAATAGATCGTAGCATTGCTATTTGCTGAATGGCAACCGTTGGAAAAATGTGTGTAATCACATATGTTTAACGTAATAGATACTGGTTTTTATGTGATATTGAAAATGACAACGAATTTATTTATCTGTACATTGACCAGACATGCATCAATCGATCTCGGCTTTCTTTCATATATGAACTATTCCTTAAACTTTATAGAGAGACTATAAAATATTTAAAAAATTTTTATTTACATGTCGATTTACTAATTGATTATTAATCAGCGCTACATTTTGCAAATGCAATTACATAAACTTTTTTATAAGAAATATCCCTTTAAAGTATACAATTAAATTTGTTTATTTTTTATTTATTTAGGTCCGTATATCGCAATTATTCACATCTCACTTTTATCGATAAATACACGCATTTAGCATATAATTTACGTTACATACACTATAAAATCTCTGTAGAAATAAATATTTATCAATAAAAGTGAAATGAAAATATGGAACATAATATATACTGTAAACATACATTTATTCCACGTTAAGGAACTTTTGTTTTACTCATATAATCACTACACACAAATCCATAATCGTTTGTTATCGAAACTGCACACAATATGCCGTTCCATACGTTTTATGCCATCGAAATGATATGCCGTGATACTCCTATAAATGCATTTCAACGATCGTCATTGCGGTACGCAAAAGTTTAATAATAGAGAGTTTTTGCAATAGCGTTTATTCAGATACAGTGAACGCTAAGGTCAGGTTATCTTCTTCTTAACAACCAATTAAGAAAAGGATAGCGTGAATTTAGCGTTCACCGTATCTGAATTCATGTTATTGCAAAAACTCCCTAATACTGTTCCCTCTCCCCTTAAATCAATCCGACACTTTCGCACTTACGATCCGACGTGTATTAGGTTCCTTCTGATTATTAATGCTATTAGTATCATTATCTGCCTCGAATAACAGAGAATTGCGATCACTATAAATTTATACAACTTTCTCACGACGCGAAACTAAGTAGAAGCGCTGGTGCAAGCACCGGACGATCAACTGCACGTCGGACTTTTCACTTGAGAGTGAGAGCGGAGACTCGAAAAAAAAGAAAAGACCGGTATGACTATAGTGGTTCGACAACAAGTAACTAGCAATATCTCGATTAAGTATAATTCCACTACGCACAAACGATCTCTATTTAGAGGAGTCTATCCTTCAGTGAATCAACGAGTTTTCAAACAATGATAGATATCGACCCAAATTTCTCTTTTCAATTTTCAGTTACAGTGTTTTCAATCGTCTAATTATATATAAAATACACAAGTATGTAAAAGTATCTAGTAAATTATGATATACATTCTTTTATTATTTCTGTCATTTTTGTGAACAATTATAATGTAATCTCAATGTCTTTAGAAATCTCAATGTTTACTTATAAAAATAAATACAATTAATATTACATTATTTCTGTTATACTATTAAATCCCTCGATATACGCAATTATCAAAATATGCGATGATAGTTATTTATGAAGTAAACGCAATGAGAAAATCAATCGGCACAGTAGTCTAATAATAGCTAATTAGAAAATCTTTTAGCCATAATATATGTTTCCGAAATGCACCACGTGGAGGCAATCTTCGTTATAACAAAGAATTATTTTTCTGCCATTTATCTATCTCTTCAGAATATGCACGCATGCATGGTCTTTCATAAAGATCCTTTTTCTATTGTGCATTAGAAATGCAGTTTTCATATAATCTAAATAGTATCTAAATCACATCAATATCTCCGTGAGCTTTGAGCGTGATAAGTTAAGGGGGTCCTAAAGCCGTCTGTATTACCAATTAAATTATAATTTTTGTATAACAATTACTTTTTTCTTCTTTTACAGATTCGAAAATCCTTTTCCAGGATTAAAGTATACGCATTAATACGTGCAAGGTGAAGTTTATCCTGAGAAGGACAAAAAAATTTTGAAATAGAGACCTTCTTTATCATTTCTTAGTCCAATGAACTGCTCATAATAAATAGCTCCAGAACTGTTACGTCGTAACAACATTTACTTCATATAAAAGCAATCTGTATTTACGAAATAGTTCACAGAGACTAGTAGTTTGCATGAAGAAACAATGTAGAGTTCTTAAAATTGAACTTGGACATCTAATTAAAACGTAATTGTTATACGAAAATTTATGTGTATGTGTGACGCGAGTAAAATATTGATGTAGTGATGTGTCAATGACACGTAAATGTCTGTGTGTAAGTGCCATTTTTATATATATATATATATATATAACATCGACCAATCGTCTTTAGGATCCCCTTAACTGTCGTATCGTTATAAGCATCTCTTTGTATTACTCATTATGAAAATTCAAAGCATAATTAGCAAAAAGTAAATTCTAGAACATAATTGGTATCTTGATCTAAATTGATCCACATTATCCAATTATTGCTATCGAGTTATAATAGGCACTATGAGATTAATATGTATACTTCGTGACAACGCGACTTTTCATGAATGCCGCTCCCTTTTCTTACCTGAAAGAAAAGGAATTGTGATTTATGAAAATCATGAAATTACAAAATTTCGCCTCATTTCTATTTCGCAAAATCAAACATTACATCAATTGTATAATGGCTCCCGAGAAATCCGCCGATGCACGTCGTTAAAGTTCTTACGTCATATCTTCATTTTAAAACATAGTTAACCAGTTTTAATGCTCATCAGTTCAGACTTACATGGCTCTTAACAATTTAGTTTCACAAACTTATTCTTTTTCAACTATTATAGTTATTTGATTTAATTTCTCTTTCTCTCTTTTTTTCTCTCATTTCATAATTTATTAAACGCATCAATTTACGAATTGTGAATAATTCTCATAAACACTAGCTCGTAACATCACACAGATAATTTAAAAATTGATATAAATAATTATGTAATAAGTGATTATATGAAAATAAACTTATAAAAAACAATATTTTTGTTATTATATTTGTGTTACAGTTCTTTTGTAAATATTTCATTATAAAATTATACGTAATGTATTATTTTATAATTAAATTAGAGAGAAACGTAAGTTTATTTTTATTATATTTGATTGAATGTTTCACACCAAATTCTTGCGCTTTTATTTCTTTGACTTCTAATCTCATATTCTAAAGTGGTAATGCAAATTAAATGAGCTAACATTATTAAAAACACAACAACATTAAATAATAATTTTTGTCAACAATTAGAGTAAAAAATTGTTTAAAAAATTGATTACACACACACACACACACACACACACATTAAATTAACGCGCACAAACCATTTAAAAATACATTTACCCTATTTGTATCATTCCTTCTATTCTCTCTCTCATTAGTCTCTTCTATTACATTATAAATATATATAATCAAGAAAGTTACGCGATTATCATTTACAGATTACGTCCCTGATGTCTTGATACACCGTTAAATGTTAATGCTCCGTGAATTGTAATGTTTATGAAATGTTGGCATTTAACAATCAAGACACAAAGATAATCCGTAAGCCGCATAATTTCCTTGAAGAAAACATATCCGTAACTTCAAAAGTATAAAAAAGTATAAAATATAAATATTATCAAATATAGATAATTGTATAAATATAATATATATATATATAAAGAGATTTAATTTTATATATTTATTTTCTTAAGTAATGCATATCAAACTATATATAGTATATACATTTTTCCAGCCGTAACGTAAAATGCACAGATAAACATCTTAAACTGATGATTGATTTTACAACTAACAATCATTTTCGCGAAAAGGGTACGTGCCATTTTGCAATGTACATACATTTTAGATATTCCTCTATTATCAGTAGCTCATATTGCACTTCGTTGACACATGAATTATCGACTCTCGACAGGTTTTACATAATAAACCGCTAACGTTATTTCTATGGACTTTTTGTCTTCCATGATACACGACCTACTCTGCTGAAACCAACAATTGCTTCAGGACCATGCAAATGACCGCCAATAAATTCACTTTGCGAAACACACCGTCGTGGATTTGTCCTTTTAATGGCAATTGCGACGTACCATCTACTCGTTTTAAAGTATCTGTAAACGTATTGGTACACGCGTCCATCACATATGTTTCCAACACCCAGTTAAGTGCATCACACGCACGTTTCTATTGCCCATCAAGGGTCCGACCGCAGTTTCACCTCCTATTGCGACACGTATTTCCTTTGCTGTTTCGCTTTTCGCGAATTGCTAGCGCTCGTTCCGATTTATTTCTCTGTGTCTCTTTCTCTTTGCCCTCATTCGTTTTCTTTTTATATTTTACAATGAATAGTACAAGTACAGTGCTCGTCTTTCTTCCCGCTTTCTTCCTTGCCTTTGTAACTCATTAATTCTCATACGATTTGAATAATTGAACATTACACGTTCTGGGATTACCGTCATCTTATCTCAGCATTCTATAGCTTATTACGCCTGTGATGACAGGCAAATCAGAGTTAGGACATCATATATTATGCTGTCATCGTTCATTGATCTTTATGGAAATTATAAGATCATTCCATGAATAATTCAAAGAAATTAATTATATATACCTCTCAGAAATTTCTCACCAAAATATCCCATCAAATCTAAGAATATGCGTCAAAAAATTCTATAACGTCCAAACTATGTAACTTCTCTTTAACAATTTTGACATATTTTAAACGGATTTAAAAGTAAATAATTGTAAAGGATTTTCCTTCTGTTAGTCTTTCTTGAACAGCATTCTTCCCGTAATATTAGAGCCGATCTTTACATAATCGTATAAGTTCACTAACAAGATTGACTACCATCATAATATACAGGTGTAACTTATATCAATGTATACGAATAAATTATACCAGCCATAATATCAATGATCAATTATGCGTTCATGGTCTTTACTAACGGATCATGTTACTAACGTTCATGGTCATTGACGACAGGTTGTCTATTATACATAAACACATGAGTGTATGTTTATTCAGTATTACTAACAACATCAGTATAAATATAATTTTCAAGTATGATATAGTTTAGTGCAATATAAATTAATTACACAAATAAGATATTGCATAATACGAAAAAAGAATTTTCAGAATTATCTTTAAAAATCATTACAACGCAAGAAAAAGATATAAAAAGTAAATATATATATATATATATACAAGAATCAAAAATTGACGATCATTTCGTGAATTATAATTTCCTTATAAATTAAAAAACTTCAACTTATACATTGAAATTTTCTTGATGGAAAATTAAATTTGTACAAATTTAATTTATAAAGTAATTTTATTTTATCTCAATGATAAAATAAATATTATCTTGCATATTTTAATGACCTTTATAATTGAATACATTAAATAGCATTATTGTAATAATGTCAAACATTATTTAGTCAATAATTTAATAACGCGACAATTAAATCAATGTTATAAACAATAATGAAGAATACTGCTAATATAAAAAAATTAAGAAAAAGTGTTAAATAGAGAGGCGAAAATTTCAGTTTCATCAACTCAATTTCTAATCAGTTTCGAGACAAGAAATGCATATTAGAATATGCGAATGTGTGTCACTAGGAGCTTACTGGCTCCTCTTCCTGTCCAGTGCGTTTCTATGTCACGTTGATCCGGAGGGCTTGAATACCGGTTCGCCAAGTAAGTCATGCACCTTTCGCTCATAGAACGCGTTTGCTCTGTCTGCCGCGACGCGAGTTTACTGACCAGCGATGCACACAAGACAGCTTGTGGAATTCACTTGCGACAGCAGGAAATCGCGCAATATTCATTTCTCGATAATGATCATACGATCCCGATCTCAATAACTATCAACTATGATTGCATATATATTAGGTTGTCAAATATCTCCCTTCCGCTTTTTTGTCTTTTGAATTTCGCGGCTATGTACAAAGCGCTACAGAGGTCGTATCTGGCAATACTATACACCATTTCAAAGGTCTTGACATAACCTACAAAACAAAACAGCACAATATAAAGTAAAGAAAGAGCTCATGCAACTTTCGCATTTTGCAGTATCATACTATTAGCGTTGCTAAGTAGCGCTAATGGTAAAATACTGCAACGCTTGAATAATTTGGCAAGTCGACGAATGCGAAAAAAAATGCTTTGGTGCACAACTGCGAATAAATCTAATTAATGCACGCACGCGATTATCTTATCTTGATTTCTACTTAGGATATACTTATGATATACTTAAGACATTCAAATATTAATTATTTAATCGGTCTATGTAATTAAATATAATTCAGTTTAAGTCTAACTATAGTATCTCTAACTCGCTTACTGAACGCTATTAAAAAATTAAGAATAAGTTACAACCAAATGAGCAGAATGTCTAAAATCGACGCATAAGACAACTTTAAGATATCTTTAAGAAATATATAAAACATCTTTAAGATATGTCATAAAGAACTCTGAAAAATATCTTAAAGTTGTTTGATACATCGATTTTAGACATTCCGTTTTCATTGGGGAACCTTTTATTATACATAAAAACTATTATTAACTTGAGATAATCTAACCCTAGAATAAATATTTGTATTCTTTTTCTTTCTTTTTTTTCTCTTACCCTCTCTCATATCTAAATTCTATATAATCTTGCTGCAGAATTTTCCGTATACTTAAGACCGTTTACTTTACGCAAACTCTTTCGACAGCGTGTCATTGTACCGCTCATTTTTAACGTTTTATTGATAGTCTGTCTCTCTCTCTCTTTCTTTTTTTTATTTCTCTTCCTACGTACTAACGTCTTTCAATAGAGGTGCTTAAACGCGCGATTTCATCGCCACTTACACAGCGGCACTTTACTGTGGAAATGTGTATGGCAGTATTGCGTTATCCTGTAATTTCACGGCCGTAAAATCGGCCATTGTCAACACTGAAGAATACGCCTCGCCACGTTACAACAATTTATCTTACGGGGATTATTAAACCGAGATCAAAAAATTATCAAGTGATTTATCGTTAATTACATTTCTCATTGTGCAATATCTTTCCCAAGGTTTACGAGACGCTTAAACGAAACGACATTTATCCTCACACTGTAATTTTATCCTTTAATGATCAGAGAAAAAAATACATTTAAAAAATCTATCTAAAATTATTAAGAACTTCGGCATTGCAATTTAAGAAAAACTTGTTTTAGATAATTGCCGTTATCGTACACGCAAAAGTCATCGATACCGACCCTGTTTTCGTGACAGCTCGATTATCAAATTATAGAGTGGCGATCTTTCAACTGCGGAAACAGTGAATAGAAAGGCGCAATAATTCACACATTGCAATTTTATGACATATGAAAGACACAACAAATGACATAGTATCTACAGTATCGTAAAAAAAGAAGATAAAACCGGTTGAACGTAAAAACGACAATAAGTTGCAAATCCGGAGAATTCGACACGGTATTGTGTGTTGTGTGACAATATAATAAATCTCAAAACAATAATTGATTATTACATATTATATTCATTTAAAATTAATATGATGTCAATTATACATATAAATATATTGTAATTAATTAATATAATTAATTTACACGGAAAAAGCTAAGATTATTCTCATAAACATTAAAGTAAAATAAGCTTTAATTAATTTTCTATCTTTGGAATGTTTAATCATCTTGAAATCTGAGATTTAATGGTAATAATTTACACGTTTCACGGTTTCAACTGATACAAGCAATGTCAAGTTGCTCAGTTCCTGGTAAATGGAAAAACTATGGAGAAATTGGTTACACAACAAAGTCGGCAAAGTTGTAGTGGTATTTACCGTTTTTAGTCATTTTATTTGAAATCTCGTTTGCGCATTTTCCAGTGCACAGTGTACATATGCTCTGAAATCTTGGATAATACAGAAACCGTTTTGTAAAAATAAACAAAGTTTCTTTTGAATAATAAATATAAATAAGAAATATATTTTTTTTCTCATATAAATTTGAGAATTTATAAATCTAAGAATTTTTTAAGACACTTTTATTTTAAATATAAGTTACAATTATATCAAAATCAACTTTTAAAACTAAATTTTAGTCTTATTCAATTATGCAATGAAAATTATAACTTAAATCAATTTAATTTTTTTAAGAAATGGCTCTTTTTGCCTACAAATCAGTTGTCTACAGCATCGTTTGCCTACATCACTTTTGCCGACAGTTTATTTGTACACAAAAATTATTGCCATCAGCTCGATTGCCTACATACACTTTTACGCACAAATATAAAATTAAGATTAAGTTAAGTAAGAAAATAATTTGTATTTTTAAAGCAGAGAATTTGTTTTAAAACAGAGAATTTATGTTTTTAAAGCAGAAAATTTGTGTTTTAAAACAGAATTTGTTTTTAAAGCAGAGAATAGTACATGTGTAGGCAATCGAACTGTAAACAAAAATGCAGAAAATTTGTGTTTTAAAACAGAATTTGTTTTTAAAGCAGAGAATAGTACATGTGTAGGCAATCGAGCTGTAAGCAATAAATACATATAAACAATAATACATGTAGGCAAATGTGACTTCGTTTTTGAAATTTTTACTTGTGCGTAAAAGTGCATGTAGGCAATCGAGTTATAGGCAATAATTTTTGTGCGCAAACGAATTGTCGGAAAATGATGTAGACAAACGATATTCTCCCTTCTTTTACTTCTATCTAACCTTGTAATGAATAAATATGTATAAATACATTATAAAAAAAGCCTCAAATTTTCTTCTGCAATGCATTGAATACATATAGTGTGATTCTCAAAACAATTACTTAAATTTTATAATTTAAGGAAACAAATTTACTTTGTTTATTAACAATTTACTTTGTTTATAAACAATTTGTGAAATTCTAATTTGCATTTCTGCATTATTTTAAATTTAATTGCTTTGTTCATTACTCTACGTTTCATGTAATTTATGTAATACGTTTCATATAATTTTTCACATAGATTTTTCACATTTCTATACAAAAGGATTATTTTATATAGTACCTATACTTGTAGATAATATTAAAAGAAAATTAAAAGAAAATTTGAAGGGTCACTCATTTAACAATTATGCGATAGTGACTATGGAAGTTTGTGGATTCGCATTTTCTTGCATAATTCGCAACCTTTTAGAAATATGTTAATCCGTTGATTTAAATTTATTTAACCTCGGATTACAGCTATGAAAATTATTTAGCTATTTTAAAATTATAATAGTTATCATAAATTCTAAAGCGTTCCATTCACGCAAAAAAATATTTTGCTGCTCCAGCTAGAATTATAGCTATTTTTTGTATCTGATAGAAAATTATGTATCATACGCATAGAATTTATAGCACAAATCTACATTCTATCTCTCTCATCTATATGATTAGGTGCAATACATATCCAATATCGCAATACTTGCTAGAAATTGATCTATTCCAGCTATTTTTCGTACTTAGATAATTTTCGCTGTAACTGCAAAATCATTTTTTTAAGTGTTTAAAGTACAAAATACAAATTAACCTCCATCTTACGGCGATTAATAAAAGATGGCTTAAGGTTTTTATAACTTAAAACTTATAATTTAACCTTAGTACTAATAGTAGAATACCATAGTGCTAATTGTATAGATTGTACAATCACCAAAAAATTTTCACTTTGGGTTTAATTAGTACAGTTATAGTCATATTTAAATATCACTCCGTTTGCCAGCCATGTATTATATAATTAAGATCTTTTACTCGGATAATAATCGGATAATGTGTTATAAATTGATTCGTTTTGGTCGAAATATTTTTAAATTATATAATTTTTTTGCACGCCTTCACGGAATGAGGGAAATCCAGGTTCGAATCCCTGCTAAGGTGATATTTTTTATAATAAATTATTAACAGTAGTTTAAAGATGCTTATTAACATTATAGTTATATTAAATTGCCTGTCAATTTAAATTGTATATTACATATTTTTATTTCAGTTCAGGACTTTAGTCTAGTCTGTGTTTCAAGACCGATAAAATCGACGCGCAGTTTGTTTGAACTGGAAATAGTAAAAATTCACACAAAAAAGACATCGAAATTCACCTTGGCCGAATTATTTGTGTTCAATTTTTTGTACGTTTTATTTTACAGAATGTATCTATAATATTAAAAATAATTTCACACGTAATATATCTAAAAGAGCTAATCGTAATTCGAATGTCCAAGTATAACGAACGCCGCATAACATGAATACTTGCGAGCAGCTCTCGCGATCTCGCTATATCAACCTTGCAGCCGCGTACTTTCAGGATCACTTATGCTGTCTTACCAGTTAAGTCGACCAACGTAACAACGTGTCATTGATTTCCTGCTACGCTTTCTTCCCGTCGTCAGCCATTTCACCATCAATATATATATATGTGTGTGTGTGCGTGTGCGTGCGTGCGTGCGTATGTGTGTATACACACATACAATATTGTGGACCCTCACACACACATATATATTTAGATATATATATATGTACTATTTTATGAAAGTTCACTAGTAATAGAGTAAACGAGTATTCACGACATCCATGCATGCAATCGCGTGCATGCACGCGTGCGGGAATAGAAGCATTAGTCTATGTGCATGATATAGCTAGACATATTTATAAGCGTTATGTCGAAGATTGTCACTGACAATGAAATGCACTTGCGACCTCTTGTATAGATATATAATAATTCATATTCTCTTTAGAATTGCATTATACATTATGGAAGAATATTTACATGATAATTTACATTCGCTTTAGAATTCCATTGTATAATGTCGAGGAAAAATATGGTTAAATCTAAATAAATTGACTTAATAATTGAAATTTCTTACGATGGAAATTTCTGAGAAAATGGAAAATTTTTTTTGCAAATAACGATGACAAAAAATAATGTACATTTTTATATGTCAAAGATAAATTAATTGATAGCTTGCAAACAATTTCATCCTCGGAGAAATTTACTTATCTGCAAGCAAAGTTATTTTATAAGTATTCATAAATATAACATTAAACCTGTCAGCAGGAAGCAAATATACATTCAACTTTTTTTTATTTGTAATTTCAAATTTTTTTAAAGTTATACAACAAATGTCATTTGCCATTCATCGTCTAATTCATTAATCCTTTGAGGGTACTTTTTTCTACCTGACGCGAATTCCTGTGAAATCTTACAATTCTATGTTTTTTGCATTGCTGATTACAAATCTGAAGTTAAATTTCAAAAATTCGAAATGGCAGATCCACATGGCTGCCGTATAAGGTTAAATTAGTATTATTTCTTAATGAATATAAATCAGATACACGATATAAAGGTTTTTCAGATTGATAACTATGATAATTATAAATTTCATATTAGATTTGCAAAATTCAAAATAACGGATCCAATATGGCCACCATACAGGAAACTATTAAAACATATATAAATATGCTAAAAATATAAGTTACATCTGTTTCATGCGAGGGGGTAATTACTAGTTGAAATATTGTCCCTCAGATTATATGATTTCATACGATTTCATCTGATTACAAATAATTTTTTTCTCTACATATGAAGTCATTTGGTAAAATATACGATTTTATTTAATATTATACAATGATTTCTCGTGGTTGCATATGTAATTATCGGATTACACACGGATATTTTATATGAATTTTATAATGATTTTGATGATTTTGTCCCACGATTATATTAATTAAGTGGTTACACCCTCGATTTCCTGGGTTATTATAAATTTGTTCAGATTCGAAAAATTTGAAATAATTGAACCAATATGGATTAAAAAAAGAGAGGTTCAACACATCCTATTTACTAAAGAATGATCTTTTATGACAAAAATGCAAAAAATTTGTTACGTGTAGTGTAATTTCTCTCTTCACACAGTAGAGAGACCAATAATTTTTTATAAAAAATCTAACGTGCAAAAAATTCTGGAAAATACATATATGTATTACATTTTGATATATATAAAAAATATTCTGTAAAATTGTTAGCCTCTTATCTTAAATACTTTATAAGAAACCACGTTTAAAAGAAATGCTTTTTTTTCAAATTTATTTCTTTATAATTTCTATTTAATACTTCTTAATTTCATAATATTTCTTATGATTAGAAAAGCACAATTGGATATAATGACTATGGAAAACGTGTAAAGTAATGATCAGAAAATGATATCAGAAAAATGTAAAATCATAATTGGTTTCATTAAAATGTGAACAATATATCTTAAAAATGAAGAAAAAGGTGAAAAGTATCTTCCCACTGCCCCTCAAAAGATTAATTGGCATCTAATGTAAAGCAAATTCTATTTTTGTACCGAAAACAAACGGCGTTATGATT
This sequence comes from Mycetomoellerius zeteki, assembly GCF_001594055.1. Taxonomy (NCBI): domain Eukaryota; kingdom Metazoa; phylum Arthropoda; class Insecta; order Hymenoptera; family Formicidae; genus Mycetomoellerius; species Mycetomoellerius zeteki. Next base: position 697,137 of record NW_017256532.1, read on the forward strand.
CGTACACAAATATTTAAATATACATAATATTTAATAAATTTATGAAATCATTCTTATTAGTTTATAAATTTTTTCACTGAGCGGCGTATCGATTTCTTTTCTTTCTGATCCAAACACGGAGAGAGAGAAAAGGAAAATAAGAAAGAATTTTTAAATTTTTTTAAAGATGTAATGTACTATACTTGTTCGGTACAGACTCTTCATGAAAGTAAAAGCGACCGATTACACACGTCAACTTATGTTCTACACTGTGTAACAATTAGTACAACAGAAGTGTGAAATGTGAAAATATATCCAAACTAGCAACGCAAGGCAACTTGTAAAGCAAGATTCGACGATAATAAACACGGTAATAAAAACAATAAAAAAATTATCTCTGTAATCTATCCCGATTATGTAATATAAAAAATCTTATATATATTATTCAATAAGAATAATTTACATAACTTTTTATAGGAAAGAAAAAAATAAAATAATTTTCTTAATTTAATAATGTATTAAAATAAGCTCTAATGAATAACAATTCAAATATATATCGTGAAGAGCTATCAGAGATTAGCTAGTTAATGTGCGCTAATTTAAACAATCATAATATAAACAGTACAAATGTTTCGCCTTTAATATTGGTCCTTTTCAGTGAAATTATACAATATAAAATAATATTAGATTTGTCTTACATAACTCCTCTTCTTAATAAATTTAAATTGATTGATTTTATCATTCATATATTTTTTTATAATTTACACTTCTCATGTTATCTCATAGATCTCTGTTGCAGAAACATAGACCGGAAATCTCGATTCGCTAATCATATACCATATGAACTATTTATGTTATTGTATAAAGAGATAACATGAGAACTGTAAATTATAAAGGATTATCTATATGTCCTTTACAATTTGCAGTTCTCATGTTATCTCTTAGACCTCTTTATACAATAATATAAATAATTCATAAAGTATATGATTAGCGAATCGAAATTTCTGGTCTATGTTTCTGCAAAAGAGATCTATGAGATGACATGAGAAGTGTAAATTATAAAAAACATATGAATGATAATCAATCGATTTATAATAAATTTATTAAGAAGAGGAGTTATGTAAGACAAATCTAATATTATTTTATATTGTATAATTTCACTGAAAAGGACCAATATTAAAGGCGAAACATTTGTACTGTTTATATTATTTGAATTACATGATTATTTAAATTAGTGCACTAGCTGAACTCTGATAGCCCCTCACGATGTATATTTGAATAATTTTCTTAGCTCGTAATTTCGTATTAGGTTCAAAAGAAGATAAAAGCCATGAAAAAGTTATAATCTAATATTCTCTCATTTAACCGCACCACAAAGTATCATGTAAAATAAGTTACATAATAACAATTTGTTACCTAAAAAAAATCGACTACTCATTCGCAGGTTCTGGATTACTATAGTAATAAGTAGCAAACTGAAAAAGAAAGAATTCAACAGCATCACAATGTATCATTATTCGTAACATATTATTACATCTATAATCAGTGTATATTACTTCCGTAAATCATGTATATTGCTACTAATCGTGTTTCCGATGAGTAATTTATGCGTACAGAAAAATGCTTAAACAACGTATCCATCAATAAAAGAATTGACTTTTCTGAAAAAAAAAAATAATGACAGGATGACGATCGTTTATAAATTTGTTCTTTCTTTCAATCCTACGTTCATTCTCAGAGAAGGAAGTTTGTAAGAGTAATACATTTAATTGGAGGTGCAGCGCAGAGGCACTGGTGTAATGTAAGACATTTTGTTTATTTTAGTACTTTCACTGGCAGCTGCATAAGAAGATATTTCCATTCCGTACCACAAAAACCATTCAAACAACTATAATATTCTTTTAGTCGATTTTCACAAGGCAGAAATTAGATTTAAAAATTAGCAAAAACGTTAACGAGCATATTTCAGCTGACTTTCCGTTCTCACGCAAAGTTCGTTAATCTTGTAATAAAAATAAAAAATACGATATTGAATTATAATATCATAATAAATAAAAATATTAACTTTTTCGTCTACTTTATTGTGTCTTTCTACTAAACATTGACATGATCTTATAAATAACTAATTGTTATAGATATTAAACCGTTAACAATCATATTAATAAATAACGGTGACAGAAAAATTATAAATACATACAGTATAAACAGAAAAATCGGTGACCGTAAATGTACTGAACAAAATTCTTTTTTCAATTCAGTTTTAATGTTTTTATTATATTTTAATGAAATTATTAATATATATAATATATTTATAATGTATTGCTTTTTTAATCGTTAAAAACATATTGTATGTATAATTATATATTAAAATTATATGTATATATAAATATTTATATGTACACACACACATAAATATACAGGATGTTAGTTAAATATGTTGCCATACTCAATAGAGCGATTCTTTGGTTTATTTCAAGTAAAAAAGTCCATATAAACACGTGTCCTAAACGGCTTAGTTTCCGAAATACAGGTGAATGTTCGCAAATGTTTGAAACGGTAAATTGCGTTGGATCTTCCTGCATAAATATGCTTTGCTTCACGTGAGTTACCATTCGCACAATCGTAAACAAGTGACAAAGTCAAAGTCAAAGTCACAAAATCAAAAATAGACTTCAGTTTTGATCTTTGAGCGTGTACGTCAATTTTTGAGAATAAGGCTCGATGGATGTATCATGGCTCAAGGTGGACATTTTTAACAATTCATCTAATTGTTTTATTTCATCAAAAGAACTGAAGTCTAAGACTTTTGTACTTGAAATAAACCAAAGAATCGCTCTGTTGAGTATATGGCAACATACTTAACTAACACCCTGTATATACATAATAAGAGAGTAATTTTTCTCTTTTAATTTTTACTTTATATGTATATAAAAGAATTATATATATACACACACATATATATAATTTTAAGTGTGTGTGTGTGTGTGTGTGTGTGTGTGTGTGTGTGTGTGTAATAAAAGTTAAGAGAGAGAAATTACTCCATGCTATTGAATTCCTTTCGTTTTATTATTTCATTTTAAAAAGAAAGTTTGATACAAATACTATCAAATGTGCATTTTTCTACATCAGTAATAAACATTTTCTCCGAATGATTTTTTTATCCTCATGTTAACTTACACATGAATGTGCAAATGTAAAACTTTTCGCGAATGTCAATGCCTACATCTCTGCAGATAGTAATCGTAGCATGACGTGAAGGAAGTGAAACCACTGTCGTAATCCCGAAGCTCATTAAATCTATATCAAACAAAATCGAGAAAACTATTTTCATTTCTCTTCTCTTTTAATGATGCGCAAGTAGCGACTCGCAAAATTGCAGAGCAGGAAATTAAGAATTTATCCTTATACAAAACCGAACACTTTCATTTAGGAAATTAATTCGGAGTACTAATTAGCATAGTCAACAACTAATAATGATAAAAACTATCACGCCGATTTTACGGAATAAGTCATCATTCCCGTATTAATAATTAATTTATAGATCGCATATAGAAGTGAACAAGGAAGTAGCGTCCGTATTTTCTGTAAAAGTAATGGATCTACGGTCCTACTTTCGCGCTGCGGCGCGAAGCTTACCTTTTGAACTTAACTCGCGAGATCACGTGACGATAAGATTCACTAGTTCATCATAGGATACTTCGCGCAGTTCACTCAAGCGAACTCACGCGACTTTGAGCGTTCTTCTCTCTTCTTGTAAGATCGCGCGACACACAGGAAGATAAGGATGCAACGCGATCCGAGTTTCGAATTAACAATAATTTCCGTTTCACGATAGGACGATGAAAAAAAAGGATTTTTGTTAATTCTCAGAAAAGGATTGAAATGTCACCAATCTCTACACTGGCCGATCTTCCTACGAGATGACTTTCGCAGTGTTCGTTCTCACGTGATCCAATGTCCCTAAAGAACTGAACGAATGTGATCGCGATCGTTTGGAGTATGTCCGAAGTGCTTCCCACTTTCGGGACCAAACAAGTGCAAGAAGTGGGGTACTAAAACATTAGAATATTGCTGTTGAAATCACAACGTTGGTGGGGTCTCCCCCGAACGACCAAAGGAAAACGCATCGGGTCAGGTCTTCTGCTCCCTTCTCCGCGAATCAATAGCAGCTGTTGTTACGTCATTAAGAAAGAAAAATAAAAAATTAAGAAAATTGTATAATACAATATTAGTCCTAATATGATCTCTGGTTCATGCGTGCACCCCTTCATAGGATAGTTGTGTTACATTCTTCTATAAATGAAAAAGATAAATACTCGTCTACAAACTAGTCTCTCTTTTTTCTCTACAATTGAGAAATTTATAGATTTTTAAAAAATTGCAGATCTTGAAATTTAAGAAGATTTATGACATTAAATCATTTATAAAATATAATTCAATAAATTTTAATAAGATTGTTATAATTCTACTTAAAAATTTATTAATGACAAATTACCTTTAAAATTATCATGACTGCACTGAAAAAAAGATTGGCTGCTGCAGCAAATTAGATGTAAAATATGACATTTTTAATTGGTTGCAGCAGCCAATTAAAAATGCTATGCCATATTTTACTATTTAATTTGCTGCAGCAACCAATCTGTTTTTTCAGTGTACAATTTAATTAATTATTTTCTTACGCAAAAAGTGATGTTTTTAACCATAAAAATTAAATTAAATTTATATTAGTTTTTAATAACAAACGTACTTCATAATTATATAATTTTCACCGGGTTGGTTGATGTCAGTATAGAGTGGAGATACCAACATAGAGTGGATTTAACACCATGGATATGAACATGATGAAAATTATATAAATACCGCATAGTTACATCTACAACCATATTTTTTAGAGTGTAATGTGCTTAGAGATAAAATTATAATCTTCTTTAAAAAAAAACTGAATTTTAAAGAACATTTCTAGAAAGAAAACTCTTGCCAGATTTTTCTTTTTTTTTTTAAACATATCACATACCAAGTATTACTACATCAGTCGCATATAATCAGAATCACGGAAATCGAAGAGCAATGTTATACAATGTAATAAGATTAAGAATCCTTATACTAATACAATGTATCAAAGTAAGGAAAGTAAAGATAAACCATTTCCGGAATTGTACAACAGAAAATTTGCGGTTTACATTTCTCTTAATCATAGCTAGCACATCCGAGAGAAAGACATAATTATAGCTTCGAACGTAAGCACGAAATAATGTGCCACCTAAGTTTGCACATGTGAACACAATCGAACAGAATAATTGTAACCTATGATCTTTTTACATTAGCATTGTAGATCACCGCAACGTGATTCTTCCTTTTCTATTTATTTTAATGCGTCGATTAAATATTCTTTGAAAAAGTTCACGTATGATAACAAATAGGAAGTGTATGTATATTTCTCAGGAAAAAATAAAGATTAATTAGAAATTCTTCTAAAAATGCAAAAAATTAAAAAATGGGGACAATTTTAATTTTAAAATTTTAATTCAAATTTAATTCAATTTGCTTTCCTAATTCAATTTATTACGTATATCCGATTAGTGTATCTTTAATTAAATTGTTAGATTTATATATAATAATTTATATATAATACAGAGTGCAATTTATTTAAATTTAAGAAGTTTATTTAAATCATTGCTAACAGAAAATATTTGCAGAAATTTATTGCATAATGTAAATTTATAATCGACTGGCGGGAAACAGTACAAAGTACAAATAGAACGTATAATAGGAAATATACTATCGCATTAATGTCTACATAAATGGATATAAAGCATTCCGCATTAGCTAGTGCTTCCTTGGCGAATTAGCTTTGGAAATTGGAAAGTGAAAAGATTTCTATCATCACTAAACTATTATACGTATGTACTGTGATCCACCTGATCTTGATTGCAATTTGTAATGTGACTTAGCAGCATATGATTAGCATACGATTATACTTCTCCACTACACTGAAAAAAAAGATTGGCTGCTGCAGCAAATTAGATGTAAAATATGACATAACATTTTTAATT
>NW_017256532.1:703408-725376 GCF_001594055.1 Mycetomoellerius zeteki
GTTAGCCTATCAAAATCCTATACTGACATTGCGGATAGGCTAACGCAACCAAAAATTGGCTACTGCAGTCAATTAAAAATGCTATGTCATATTTTACATCTAATTTGCTGCAGCAGCCAATTAAAAATTTTTTTCAGTGTATTAGACACAAAAAACAAAATCATCAGAAAGATTTCACTGAATGATGAATTGTTATTATTTTTGATAATATACGCAATTCAATAATACAACATATCTACTCTATTAAATCTAAACAAAGTCATTAGAAATTTCACTGAATGTACAATTTAGTGTAATTTACAATATATGTATATAATCAATATACCAAATTCAGATATAATATAAAACATAATATAATATATCTCAATACACATCAATTTTTCGATAAAATATCATTTTGCGACAGTCTATTTATAAAAGAATACTTAGAAAATTAGAAATGTATATTTTTATTTGCTGTGTTAAATTATTATAAAGGAATCTTGTGAAATCTTATTCTCTTGAATTTCGCAAAATGCAATTATGTTTGATAACGCAAGTTTACTATTCTCATATAAGATAGAGGTTGCGAGCAAAGGTGAAGTAAAAATTTATACGCAAATATGCTACTTTATATTCAATCTGTAAAATTAACAACTTGAAAAGATTCATAAAACGATGATCTTTTGCGACATTTTCAGTGAAGAAGAAATTTGTTTAAAATTGGCTGGTAAATTTGATCATTAAAACACACTTGTGTGAAAGAAAAGGTTGACCACTGCAACAATTTAGATAGTAAAGTATGGCGTAGCATTTTTAATTGGCTGCAGTAGCCAATTGTTGGTTGCGCAATGTCAATATATGATTAGAAATAACGCAACCAAAAATTGGCTGTTGCAGCCAATTAAAAATGCTATGTCATATTCAGTCAATTTTTTCTTTCAGAAATTTCTGTAGAAATGGGATAATGTGCACAATGATCAATCGCTAAATTAAGACATCAGATGCAATCTTGCATATTGCATTGCCATTATGATCCTTATATTTTCCGAGAACGCGAATCGCCACCATGCAAGACCTTCAAATGCGATACCGTCGCGCCGGAGAAAAGGTAGGAGAAAGAATCAAGCGAGTGTGCTATTAAGGCCAAGAGAGAAATCGCGAGTATCGCAGAGGATCGCGTATAAAGAAAAAAAAAAGGAAAGACGCTACCAATTGAGTGCATCAGGATTCCAAGACATAACAGGGAGAACCGATCGTTCGTTCTCCAAGGTCGTTCGCACGAAGCACTAGTGATTATATCATCACCATTAAATGGCGAATTGTCGTTCAATCTGCATTACGTTTCTGAAGTCGACAGTCATCAAAAATATCAAAACCATTAAACGATCTTCAATGATAGATGTAATGATTTATAACGTAATCGCGCCGACTTTGTTGCCGTAAACTGATTCTTACGAACGAGTCAAATTAGCATAATCCGTACTAACTCAACAATTCGCTGTACTTGCGAATTATGATTTTACCTAATTAGAAGCAATAATGACTTATACACTGAAAGAAAAGATTGGCTGAATATGGCATAGTATTTTTAATTGCGACAATCAATTTTTGGTTGTGCTAGCCTATCGAAATCCTATACTGACATTGCGGATAGGCTAACGCAACCAAAAATTGACAGCTGCAGCCAATTAAGAATACTATGCCATATTTTCCCATCTAATTTGCTGCAGCAGCCAATCTTTTGTTTCAGTGTATTATTATTATTAAATATTATTAAATAATTTATATTATAAAACAATATCATAAAGCTATTGATTTAAATGTCAAATTGCAACATAAGAAGACTTCAAAATTTCATTCGCATAGCATTTTGAAAATGCATAATATCGTCGCCACGATGCATAATTATGTACAATTTCTCGAATTTTGTATATTAAATTTCTCATAAAACATTTTTAAAAATCAATATTTTTAACAACTTTAAGTTTCGAACAAGCATATTATAAAAGCAAATTATTAGTCGAAAAAGAGCACATTTGAAATATTTCATTCTTAAGAGAAATAATTAGTTCTAACAGCGTAATTTGTAAATCTGATAAGATAGATAATGCCGCGAAAAAAAATTTATACCAAAAAACGAAGAAAGTAAAATGAAATATTATCTGTACTTGAAGCGCGCAATTTTCAAATACAGAGAAATTATTTTCATTCGCCAATAATAATAAGTTAATTAATTTTGATATGCCAATTATTTAGTTAGACTCCAATTACTCGGTTTATTAATTTCGAGAATAAGAAAGTGCGTTAACATTGTGCTAAAAATACACTAGTGCCATTTGTCATGTAATTAAGCAATCGCATAATGGTCCAATGTTCATTGATTCGTTATAACATTTTAACGACAGGTATAGATTGCATATATAATATGAGTCATTGGATATTGCAACAACGTATTGAATTTAGCACACTCATAATATATACCCGTCTTCAGGACAAAATTATACAGAGTGAATTAATACTTAAAGAGTAAAGAACTCTAGATTTATGGAGATTAAAAAATATATGCGATAATTTTTTCTCGTAAAAAAATGAAACGCTTAATCGGTTCGTCGGTATAGGTATATGAATTTTTATTCGAAATGATAATTTTAGTAAATAACAATACATTAAATGTTTGTTTTTGTGTGTTAAACTTCAAAACAATTACCTATTTACACAGAGCCTAATGTTACATTCAAATTTAGATCTTTTTTTCGCTTCTGTAATACAAACAATACATATTCTTTGCCCTGAATGATTAATTCAGATGATTTGCATCTTTTTTAATATATAAGAAGGAAAGTGTTTAGCGCGCGCGCGCGCGCTGTCAGATGTAAGGAAAAGTAAATAATCAAGATCTATCAATTGCAGATTTACGCTTAAAATTATTTTAACGATGTTTTTTAATAATACTTTTTAGTTGCAATTTGAAATAAAAAAACAATTCAGGAAACTCAAAATTAGGGATTAAAATGATATTTCAATCATTAGAAAATATTAATCCATTCTGGAGAGTTTCGAATACGCCCGTCCTGAATCAGCTAAATGTATTATTTTATGGCAATTTTAGATACTTTTCTCAAAAAGTTTAAAACAAAAAATAATTTTATTTTTCATATATATACTAAAAATGTATTAAATATGTTATAAATGTATAATATATATTAAATATATTTTAATAAGTATTATTTTAATAGTATTAATTTACTAAATAAAAAATGACGGTTAAATAAAATTAATGGTTCTTATACTAAATAAATATAGGTATGTTTACCATTAGTAAATATTCAGCTAGTTATATATTACTTAAATGAATATTAAAGTTTAGTATTTTTTATTGTAGCATTCTCTTTGTGCTGTGTAAAATATAACCTAAATGCTAATTTCATTACATCAAAAAATTTCAAATATATCTAAGCAAAGATTAGAAAAAGAAAAAATAACGTAATAAATAGATTTAAAAAAAATAGTTTGGAAAGTAAAATGCCACTTGCATTCACATGCATACGTAAAATCAATCCAAGATATAATCTCATATATAAAATTAAATTTTAATTCTTCTATAATTATAATACCAATATCATACAAATGCTGTATGAAACAAGCAATGCTTTCTACACGAGAAGGGAAATCATGCACGACGCGTGATTTTAAACTCATTTTCATCCGTTCACGACGCGTTCGTTATTCCGCGCGAAACGCAAACATGTCGCCGATATCTCTCATGCTGCACACGAGCTTTTCGCATCAATTCAAGACCGATCTATTAGTTGTCGTGTTTCAATCCTATGACAAATTGCGAAATCGATCACGTCTAATTGGGAAATGCAGTGTGCTTCTGCATGGAAACTCGCAAACGTGCGCACGAAGCTACCCATACTGCGACTTTACTCTTACCGCACTCTTTTACCTGCACTCTTTTACGCCAACCAAGCGGTGAATGCGGGTCAGCCAACGAAGACGAGAACATGTTCGATAAAATCGGTCCATTTTTGCGGAATATGCTTAACTAAAATGTTAATGCCAATGTTTCTTTTTTTAGAGGTTGCTTCGAATCTCTTGCATCATTCCGCGATATCTCGCGGCCGCTTGTTCGACAAATGATTACAGGACACGATAATCTTCATAATAAAAATGCAAGAGATTGATGCGTTCCTGTTCCGTTAATTTAAGACTTGAATATACAATAATAAACTAATAAAGACCTTGAATATAAACAGCATAATATTCACTGTTGCGTAGCTATGCGCGATTAGATAGCGATTAGAAAAGTACAGGGATATAACGTTATTTCTTTTCGGTAAGTATAAAAAGAAAATAGGGAGTTTTTGCAATGTCGTTTATCCAGATGCAGTTAAGCAAACACTAAGATCACGTTATCTTCTTCTTAACAACTAATTAAAAAAAAGATAACGAGACTTTAGCGTTCACCGTATCTGGATCTACGTTATACCGCATTGGAATCACATTATAATATTCGCGTTTCGTGTACTTAGTTTTTGTAGCACATAGTATATACGTAATACCTAAAATTACGTTTACCTAAAATTACTATTTACGTAATATTTACTAATTTCTTTGGAATTTAAAGAAAATGTAAGAGTGAAAAGTGAATTTACACCGTACTTCGATAAGTGGGTCGCAGACAAGTACAAAAACCAGTATGATGCAAGGCTAAAGATACAAAACACCAAAAATAATATGCTCAATATGCAGCTTAATTGCAAAAGTAAATGTATTTTTTTATTTTATTTTTACGCGTCTGCAGTTGATTAATCATGAATACATTAATAAAAATCAGCAGAACTATAAATAAACTTAAGATGCAAGAATATGTTTTAAAATACACTACAAAACGATCAGTTAAACGTAAATTAAATTTATGAATTCCGTAGCATTCCAGATTCGCATCTCCCTTTCTACGAATCTTTTTCCTTACACGTGCATGAAGAAATCGAAAGGATGTGTTGCACGAGAAATCTCATTATTACAGAGAAGAATTAAACGGGTAATTTTATTGACAAGTGCCGATTATGATCGTCGGGTGTGACATCAATTGCGACATCTTGGGACGACCAGTCAGTAAACAAGTTGCAAACGGTGATGTCAGAAAATCAGAGAGGAAAAGATACGGTCTGTATCGGGGTCCGATGATTGTCCAGTTTATATATCGATGATCAAATTGGCCAAGATCGCCGTTTACCGATCCCAGAAAATCCCGCTGCCACAGGTTGTTCGAGCAAATCGAGCATGTGCGAGCGAGCGAGCAAGTGAACGAACGGACGAATGAGGCGGCTAAATATCTGCTTTCTCTGCATACTCGCCACCGGTATTTGAAGTGTTGCAATTTCGTTGTTGTCGTCGCCGTCCTGTCGTCATTCATGCATCAGTTGAAAAGAGCGCGACGCCAATTACGCTTTAACTCTTTGTAATAAGATAAAAAAAGAAAGAGAAAAAGAATGTAACAGAGAGAGAGAGAGAGAAAGAAAGAAATTGTTTAATATAAAAATCACATTATAAATATAAACAAAAATCAGGAAATAGAAAGTTACTTTTTAAAAGTATTTATCAAGTTATTCGTTACGGAGTAGAAAAAATAACAAGTTACCGTTACTAATTATCGATTTTTAAAAGTAACTCGTTACAATTACCGTTACTTGAGAAAATAACTTTTCGTTACTTTTCCGTTACTTTTTTAAAATCGACAACCACCAATCACAGCAGATGAGTGCCTAGGGACTTTCTAATCTCAAGCTATGTGGTTTGTATCTAATCGAATTGTGTCCAATAGTGTGCAAAGTAACGGTAAAAGTAACTGTAAAATTCGTTACCGTTACCAAAAAAATATAAGTACGTTATCGTTACAGTTACCAAAAAAAAAAATAACGCAGTTACCAGTAAAGTTACGAAAAAGATAATTTGTAACTATAACTTAATTACAGGTAACGAGTTATTTCCATCCCCTCTCTGACAAAAACGTATTTTTTACTTATTATTTATATTTTCTTCTTTATACTTATTATAACTACAGCGTATTATATTTTATATACAACAACTTCATATTAATTCCGATGAAAATTTTTCTTAGAACTTTTCATACAATTTTTCAAAATTTCTATAAATTTCTGTAAATTTTTACAAATTTTAAAATTTTCCAGAATTTCTGTATGATTTTATAACCTTCAAAAAATTTTTCATATTTTACGAATATATTTACAAATTGAAATATTTTCAGAAATGTTGAGAAAGTCTACATCTTTTCTACAATTCTTTACATATGTAAATTCTAAAATATTTTAAGATTTTTAAGATTTCTCATTCCATCATTTCTGAAGAAAACTAATAAAATCTGAAAAGATTTGTTATACTTTTTCAGAAATTTTCATAAATTTTAAATTAACAAAATTTTTTAACTATTATAAGATATAACAATTGTTTTCATCAGAAAAGGCATTGAACTTTTTATGTAAAACGGTTTACGATGATTCTGCTTTGGTCATCGGTCAATGCGATGAACTCTTCAATTAACAATTAAATCATTAACACAATTCAACCCAAGTATATATTTTTCCATAAACACATACTGACAGAAAATGTTTGGTATTTATGATTATAATTGCATAGTAAAATAATTATAGTTAGAAGCTCTATTTTTATAATTATTACTGCTATAATGTTAGTAAATATTATTACTTCTACAATAAATTCTTCTATAATAACTTCTGTAATAAATAAAAGATTGTGCTCAGTTTCTTAGTGAAACTGAGGCAGGGTGAATAGCATTGAAACATGATTAGGATTGTAGAGGATCAAAAAAGGATTAACAGTTGCGTAGACACAACCTCGTAAAATGAGTCTCCTGAGTGCTAGAGTTGTTCACAGTTTGCTATTATGGACATGTAGAACTGATCTTGTTCGATTTCTTTGCGTTCCTCCCTGCGGTGACGACAATAATGGATTGTACCAAAGATATTAAAGTAATGTCTGAAATATATTTGGTACAGATTATTAACCTAGCTAAATCCTGAATGGATGTCACACGGTTGGATGTTGTGTACATGTGATGATCAACAGTCACGTAATAACTTGAGATATATCCAATATCTTAACGAAGACATTCTCGTGTCAGCAAAAGTAATTACGATATTTTTGAAGTTTTGAAGAGAAAGTTGGAGAGAAATAAGGTCCGTACATTCGCTAAACTTCAGTTTGACAACTAAAATTCTTTGTTTCGTACTCTGTGAATATCGATTAATATATAACTCATGAATCATGACTGTTCATTTGGAGTACAAATTAAGCATAATGCAAATGACTCTATCAATAAATATATAGTTGACATTGAAAATGATTACGAATTATAAATAATGATAATTATGACACTATCATTTTTTCTTTCAGTATACATACGAAGTGAAATATTCCTAAAGTATTTCCTACTAGAAATTTCTGATAACATAATTCTGAGGTGTAGATGAATTTTCATGCCTAAGTAATTGACGACTTATTTCGAATATTCAAGAATGCTCCATTTTATATAAACATTAATGACTATATACTATAAAGTTTTCTCTTTATTAAAACTCCACAATCAAATACGCGATTACAATCCGGTTATTTTGCGTCATTTAATTAATTTGATTTCATGACGTCGTAAACACATCTAACGCTATTGCTGCAACTGGAAAGGTCCTCGGTAGATTTCACATTTAGTAGGTTTACCTCGGTAAGTAAATGAAAATGTCAAAAAGTCACGGTTTATGTATACGGTTCGCTTATCTTGCCGCGCGATTTACGAGAATCGCGAAGATATGACGATACCTACTGCATATTTAACGAAGAATACCTTTATTTTAATGTTGTATTATCTCAAACAACAAAACGCCTCTACGGACGGTGTGGCTTTCATATGAATATTTAACAATTGCATGTCACATTTGCTGCGATTACATCATGTTCTTTATAACAAAACACAATTGATAAGGCAATAAGATGGCAGTTTGGTGCATTATACTTGTTTGGAAATTTTGCTTATTTTCAGATTTTAAATTTTTTATAAAAAGTCAAAATTCAAAAGAGATGGTTTTTTGAAGATTGTGAAACAAAAGTAACATATGATTATATTAAAAATATGTTCTTTTTGCTGATATTATTTGATTGGTCAATAATTTTCTTTAAGTTAAAAAATAGTTTTTTTTCTGGAAATCTTAATTTTTTTAGCTGTCTCACTTTTAAAATAAGAAAGCGATATACAGAATAGAGAGAAGTTGCAGACATATAAATGCGTTTGAAAAAAAAATAATGAAAATTATAAATTTTATGCTGTAAATTAATCTCTGACAACTTTATTGTAACGTAATATATTTAAAAAATAAATTTGAGACAAGATTTTGAACAGATATGCACAATTATTAAAATTTCAATTTTTTAAATAATAATAAATAATTAGACATTAAAAATAAATCTACAATTTTCATTCTTACCTGATTAGAATTTTTTTTTATAGAAAAATCTCAATTCCCGATCATAAAATAATGTGATTATTTGTCAATTATGCAGCATCTACACTGAAAAAAATTTTGTTCATTTTTGATGTTTCATTCCAATGAATGATCGTTAACCAATGTCCGACTTAATGTCTAACTTGTTTGACTTAATGTTTGACTTAATTCATTGATACAATAACTGGATTCATTTATACAACAATATATTCATTCTTGTAATGAATTCTAGGAATAGTTTTATAATCTAAATCATTATGAGAATTCATTGGACCAATTTTCATTATTTTTTCATAATTCAATATTTTATTGTATTTACGTACAGTTTTGGTTCAGTGTATTAATAGCACTCAAAATATTATTTATTAAGAACAGAAAAAGACTTATGTGCGTAAAAAGAGTTTGATTTACTAATAGTGGAGTATAAAAGTAAGTATCGGTAATTTAAGGCTAATTCTACAATGTGCTCTTTGTTTCCTGTTTCTTGCTGTTTGTCTCTTGTCTTCTTGATAAAAAAGGAAATAAAGAGCACATTGTAGAATTAGACTAAGACTCCCTTACATAAAAAAAAAAATAAACCAGTTTATTATTTTTGTCGTACTTATCCGTGGGAATAGTTCGAAGGAAGAAAATATATGCGAATATCAGTTAGTTCATGTAATGTACATTGAAAAGAAATGATGTTGTATCAACAGCATTATTTTAATTGAAAATAATCCTGTTGCTTCAACAACAGTATTAATAAAACGAATAAATTTTGTTAGAACAAGAGCGTATGACGTATTTGTTTCATTAATGATGTTATTGAATTAACAAAATTATTTTCAAATAGTATCATTGATACATCTTTTTTTTCAGTATAATAATCCTTATTTTCAGTATGTAATCCAAATGAATTACGTTGTAAGTACACAAGAATGAAGGAAACGGATTGAAAGGAAGAAGGAATTGCAACAGATAATGTATTTTCCCGTTTTTCTACATATATTTAAGCGATGACGTAGAGACACAGAAAAATGGATATCGATTAAGAAATTCTGTTATTATATTCTTATTAGATACATATGTCACGCTCTCATAAACATATAATCCTCATGATTAAGACAATCAGGGGCGCATAATAGATTTGCAATCACATCGAATGTTGTGCAATTGCGTTATTACCGCTATTTGCACGGGAGTTTATTAACATTTATGTATTTGCGTGTCTTGAGAATTTGAAATATATAAATATCGATAACTCACGCTACCATCGTTACTCATTTTACTTTATAAAAAAAATATCTATGGTATAATTTATAAAAAGACTTATCATTTATAAAGAGAATCGAACTTATAAGAAGAGTCGAATGCGATCAGAAGCTTTACAAGACCAGCAGACACGGCACAAATAATGGTTGCAATGTAATAGGCGCGCAATTCGCACCTTGACAAGGTATTCGATGTAAATACAATATAAAAGCGGTTCACTTTATGAATATGAACTTTTAATATCTCTATTATTAAGAGACACAAAATAGGATTTTAATTTACTATATATATTTATCTATCATAATTAGCAATATTCGTAAAAATATTTTTATTTGCTACTTTATTTAAAAATATATTCATAATTATTATTATTGTGTATTATAGTTGTTAATTAATGTTACATTGAATGTTAATTAGTAGTTCTGTAAACAATAGTGGCTTTACATTTATTTCTAAAAAAGCATAAACTATGTGTAACATTTCTGGTAAAATAGATATAAAACGTATTAGAATAAAATTGAATTATATTTGAAAATATTACAACTGTAGAGAATTCCAACCCTAGACCGTTTCTTCGTTTAAAAGGCTTCAAGCTTGTGGAATTTAGTATTCTAAGTTTTATTGAAACGTAACGGAATTACAAAGCAATTCAAAATATCTATTTTTTTAGACCTTTCGAGGTCTCCACTCTTTTACAATTAGACGGTAAATTTAGCCTCCCGATTGACCTCCCGGTTGATTTAAATAAAAAAACGACAATTTGCGAATTCATCAAAGATATCGAATACATAAAAAATCGTAATCTATCAAAATGTATATCCAAAATTAGGAACCTAGTTATATTCCACGGTTTTATAATTTACTATACATAATAAAAATTAGAAAAATCAGGTAGATGAAAAAATAAAACAATTATATAGAACTACAATATCTTTTTGGAAAAATCATCCTAATTATATTCATTCAAGCAGATAAGGGGAATGTTACCGTTGCGCTGGAGAAAGACGTATACATACAAAAAGTGAAGGACTTATTGGAAGATAAAAATACATATACTGTCGAAAAGAAAAATCCAGAGAAGACTTTGGAAAGAAAGTTAAACAAATTAATGAAAAAATGGGGAAAAAAGAAATATGTTTCTAGCAGTGAATATCACCACCTTCGATCCAGTGATGCTTCTCTCCCGAGAGCTTATGCAGTTCCTAAAATCTATAAAATAAATGTTCCGTACAGAATTATAGTTTCCTCTGTAAATACAGCATTGTACACGTTAGCCGGATTTCTGGGGAGAATCATCTCAGACAGAATTTCAAAAGCGAGAGGACATATTAATAACAGTTTTGAACTTTATAAAAAACTGTCAGGCGTTGAGATGGATGAATCAGGCGTGCTCATTTCCTTGAATATTACATCTCTTTTCATAAATATCCCATTGGCATTAGCTATTGATGGCATTGAGAAGAGATGGAAGTACATAAAAAACAACAAAATTACCAAAAGATGTGTTCATGTATGCCATAAATTTCGTATTAACATCTACTTACTTCAAGTTTAACAATGTAATCTACAAACAGACTTATGTAGGCCAAACCAAGAGGCAGTTGCAAACAAGATTAAAAGAACACAAAAACAACTTGAAATTAGATCCTTCCAAACATTCAGTCATCTCAGAACACATATCAAATTTCAATCACACAATCGATTGGGAAAAATGTAAGAATCCTGGAATTCGAGCAGAATTAACAAAAGATTGATTGCAGAAATGATATCATATTAAAGAACAGATAAATGGAATCAACTATAAAAAAAAGATACAGAGATGTTGGACGGATCTTATTTTGATATTTTAAAGCATTTTGATATTTTAAAGCATTTTAAAGCTTAGGAAGCCTACTTTCAAATACTTTTATATTAAATTTTATTTGCTGGTGTTTTATTGAATTGTAGCGCTTTAAAGTGACAAAAATACTGCAAAAATATCATTTCTCAATTTTATGTAACTTAGGAACAAAATATCGTAAACAAAAGATATAAACGCAGATATAAAGCCCTATCTTTACGCTTTAAAATGCGTGGTCGAAAACCTTTCTGAAATTTTTGTCGTTAAGATATTTAACTTTTCGTAAAATGCAAGAAAATTGTAAGTGCCTAATACTTTTGCACATGGTTGTATAAAACAAGATATTTTTTTTACATAAATTTATTATTATGCGCGTGTGTGTGTGTGTATGTGTGTATGTCAATTAAATTAATTAATTCACTTTGTTAATGTAATTCAATCATTTTATATTCGACTGTAAGCACAACGTTACTTTGGCATATGATATTTATTAATTAATACATAGACACCAAATACGAGTAGAGAAAAATAAAATATCACGTATTATGCAGCTAGAAAGAAATGGATTAGAAATTAGAAATATTATGTAAATTATTGTATAAAATTCGGTATAAATAAAGTAAATTTAATTTAAATCATTTAAATTAATTCAATTTAATCGTTTAAATTATTCATCTTTTTCATCAAAAAAATATAGGGATATACATCAACTGAAATCAGACAAATGCACCTTTCGTATGCAACCAGGAAAGCTTATAGCAAATGCTTCTACGGAATCTTTCAATCATATCATTCTTAAGTCACAAAAGGTTAAAACACTTTTCAGAAATCGATTCCTGAGAAGGATCTGCTGCATTGTATATAATATTTTTCAAATAAAATATAACATGACACATTTTTAATAAATTCAAATCAAAATATTGGATCGAAATAGAAGTTCGTAGCGCTACTTTATTTATATCATATCAACATATCTAAAAAAAAACTTAGCACACTATATTATTTGTCAGAACAAAGTTTAGCTTTAAAAATTTACTTTTTTTTTAATTGCA
The DNA here is from genome assembly GCF_001594055.1 of Mycetomoellerius zeteki. Lineage (NCBI taxonomy): Eukaryota > Metazoa > Arthropoda > Insecta > Hymenoptera > Formicidae > Mycetomoellerius > Mycetomoellerius zeteki. The sequence continues at coordinate 716,074 of NW_017256532.1, forward strand.
GGGTACGAATTTGTAACGAAATTACAACTAAGCAATTAAAGTCAAAATGATTCTTTTGTATTTAATCTGTAATAACAATATAAAAAAATCTTACGAACGTTTTTAAAAAACAACTTTATAAGGAAAATTTTAAACTGTCATTCTAGAGAGTTGAATATTTTCATAAATTTTCTTTATACATGACAACAGACCTACAAAGTGAGAAGAAAATATCCCATTTTATCCAACTGGTAGATTTTCTATATATATGTAAAAATTACCAAATTCATAGAGAAAAACTGAAAGACATATCTTTCGAAAGTAGAAATTTTAAGTAGAAATTTTAAGCTGTAAAATCCTTTTTAACGAATTTAAATTTCGTTTATTTTTAACAAAATTACATCTGCTTGAATTTTAAAATTCGTAACGATATGAACTTTTGTTTCGACCACCCTCCCCCTCTACACACACTCACATCTACACCCACACTCACACCTACACCCACACGCACACACACAGACATTACTTTCTACTCGTGTATCTAGACAGAATCATTTTTAATAATTAATTAATGTCTTAAATCATAGAACTTCCTACAGAAGATAATGTACTTGCTATTTTGACGAGGCATGATACAATTAAAAATATATAAATTCTTGCCATACTAAATTAACAATAATTGTTACAATCATATTGTTAATATTCACAAAAATGCACTCTTGATTGCCGCATAAAACAGATTTTATTCGCACTTTAAGAAAAATGTATCAATATATATTAAATATAATATAGTTATTATTTCGGTATATCTTTTAAACTTTTTCATCGACCGAAAGTAGTTGACTTGTTACTACTATACCAACATACTTGTTACTGTAAATGTAGATAATTTGGGACAGTGCAGTGGGACAGCATGTATTTTTGTTAAATTTAATCGTGGTATCTATCCACATGAGTGGATCTCTAAAGAAAGTTTAAATTTAAAATTTTCTTTAGTGACTTATGGATGGGTGCCACGACTACAAAAATCTAACAAAAGTATAATACATGCTGTCCCAAGTTACCTACATTTCCAAGTCACCTACATTTGCGATATTTAATCGACAGTTCTGATTTAATTATTTATTATAAAATTATGTAAATGTATAGTCCGACATATTTTATCAAGCAAAAGCATTAATTTCATTTGAAATAATCAATTAAAATATATATATTATGATGCAAATTTTTAGACCGATGAGAATAAATCTAATTAAATGGGAGAAATCCTATATTCGATCGGAATGGATCTTAGTGCTTAAATACATATTTCTTGTGTAAATATATTATATATACATTCCGATTTTGCGCGCGAAATCTTTTTCGGCGAAATTTTCTCTAAAATAAACACATTATGTATAAACAAGACTAATTTATTATTTATCATTATAATTAATTCTTGATGTTTATACAAATTAAAATTATTTTAAGCAAAGTTAAATTTGCTGAATTAGAGTTTCAGCTCGCTCACATTATGACTAAAATAAATTTCCGCACATATCGTACATAGAATCTAAAACTCCAAGTTCTCAATTATCTCCATTAAATTACCAGAAAATTGATTTACGAGGTAATTAATTATCATTCTTCATTCTGAGTCCTGTACATTTTCACATTTCTGCACTATTTTTTCAACAATGTAATAAATTAATTAAATAAAATTATAAATAGAAACAAATTAAAAAGCGAACAAATTAAATGTAATATAAATTTAAAAACTAAACGATACTGCCATTTATAACTTTTTTACTTCTTTACATCATAACACGAATGTGATTAATTTATTTTTTGTACAATGATTAATTAATTTCTTTTGTTACATTTTTCTAGTGAGAAAATAATCGTTCGAAGAAGAACAGATAGCGCAAAGTGTAATTATTTCCACTTATTTGTTAATCAAAAATAATACACTTAAAGAGAGAGAGAGAGAGAAAGAGAGAGAGAGAGAGAGAGAGAAAGAGAGAAATAAAAGCATTTTCAAGGCGTAAATATCTAGAAATTTCATCATAGAGCAGTAATCGTTAATTCGTGCGCAGTAAATTATCAATTCGTGTGAAACCATTTGTAATAAATCTTCCTTCTTTTATTTGCATTGCTAAAACATGTCTAAATCAAACGACTAATATAGGCCACAAAAAAAGAAATTTACAAAATCCGAAAGATATCGGAAACGTAAAAGATCGAAAATATTATACCGAAAATATAAATTTATCTAAAAAAAGATTTTCTAAATTTTTTGTATTACTAAAGGACACCATTCTAAAAAGTTTATAGCAAAATCAGATATACTTTTTGCATAACTTACGTAACTATTAGCAACAATTATATTTCGGACTGTCTTTTTTAAACGTTTATTCCGTTAGAATAATGAAATATAGATACATACATAAAAGCTTTTATTTACTGTACCAAACGACTAAATGTCATGCTAGTTTATTATGTTTTACATTGATACTTTTTACAGTTTTGTTCTATTCATGTAAGAATTCTATTCATCTAATTATCATACTACAATATATTTATGCTAAAATCAAGTTGTAATTTTTTTATATAGTTGAAAACTTTAAAATATCTTTTAAAATTAATAACAAAAAATTTTAATGAGTCTCAAGAACACATTCCTTTAGCATCACAAAAATATATTCCTGTTACATATTAAAATCCAAAATTCGCGATCTGTGTTTTTTCGCAAAATTCACTCATAAACACAAACGTAAACAAACAGCGATGATAATATTGATATATCGATTATTAAACGACTTAAAGCCATTCGATGTTTTATTCCGATTAAGTCAGTGACGCTAAATTGCAGAAACTATGCCAACAACGATCGTTTGACTTCAATCGTGTATTATACTGCAAATTGTAATTTTCATTGCTGCATCACATAGTAGGCGGATTATCTTCTTACGATACCAATTTTCAACATACCGAGCTCCGCTTTGCATCGGTGTCCAGCAGGTTCTTGACTACTGAATTCTTCGCAAGATTCTTTATGACCGTGTCTGACACACATTTAGTTGTTCGCAGACAAGCAAATTAATACAGTACATCGACCGTAGTGGACGTGGTCGTCCTTGCCCGATATTGAAAAGTACTGAAGATATTTTAGATTTTTCTTATGTTATGTAATTTATTTTTAATAAAAATATATTAAATTTCTATTTTGAAATCTTTTATTCTTTTATACATATAGAGATATATTATGATTATATTATTATATATTATATTATATATATTATATATATATATTATATATTATATATTATATATTATGTATATATTATATATTATATTTATGTTATTATATAACATATTATTATTAAATTTTCAATAATGATAACATAAAATTTTAAAAGCGTTAATATAATTTTTCGACATCAGAAAAGTAGCTTAATAAACAAAATAAAATTTATTATTTATTATAGTAAAATTTATCATTAATATGATAAATTAATTCATATTCATAATATATATAAGGCAACTTACAATGTTTTAATTTGCATTTTTCTTGAAATTATAACGTTTTGACTTATATTTTTATTTAAATTTACAATGTTCTGACTTGCATTATTACTTGAATATTTTTAGCAACTTTAACTCGATTTTGTGTTTTTTAAATTAGAATAATTTAATTAAATATTTTTTCAAAAACGGATTACTCATATCTTTAGTTATCTATTATGATAATTTTTTTATAGAATTTTTAAACTTATAGTTTTCAAGAAAATAAGTTTTTCCTTTCTTTGGAAAAAAAAATGTTACACTTACAACTTTTGCTTTAGCACGCTTCGTATATGATACGATAATCGTATTAATGGTATATTATATTAATGGTATATTGTATTTCAAATACACGATATAATTTCTTAAGTGTTAACACACACTTAAGAATGTCCACATATGCTGGTAATAGTTTCTTTGTTCATCGAAATGTTGTATGTTGAAATCGCTACTTGTCTAATTTGCACTAACTTCCTGATCATTCGCCCGATTCAAGATTGCATCAAGTGCTTAATTGCGTACAATAGAAATGAGAAACAAGTAAAGAACATTCTACAATTACGTAGCTAAGAACAAAGCAAGTGATGGAGGATGCCATCTTTAGCATAATATTTGAAAAGTTAGTATATAATGTAAAATTGATAATATGAATGAGTTGAAAGTGCTATATTCTATCAAACCAAAAAGTTTAAAAAATATTTAATGATTTCGCAATATTTAACATAGAGATAATGAATATACACAGAAAAATTACTAACGTTTATTAAACATTTTATAACTTTTTTTTAACCTATTGCATTTTTTATCTGGGAATGGTGAATTTATTACAATAATACAATAAACACTGCTATTTAATTCGTATGAACGTAAAAAGCAGTAAACAAGTTTTTTCTTTTTTTTTTTACATACAACATCGATATCTCTTACAATTAAATGATCGGCGCATTAGTCAAACAATAAGTTCAAACTATTACGTTAGACTTGTATTTTCTTAGCATTTAACGTCAAAGAGGCAAAATCTAAATTTAAACAAAGCAAAAATCTGGAAGATATGCAAGAGGCATTTACAAAAATTACAGAAGTTATATATATATATGTAGGACATTTCTTAGAAATTCATCCTCATAAAATCTTTTAGACATTTATGACATCTAAGAAAAACCTTTACATAAAAAACTGACAGTTATTTATGGAAAATTCTTATTTGTAAAAATACATTTTATTATCTATATTGGATCAAAAACTATAATTATATAATTTATTGTCTACATTACGTCGAAAAACGTTAATAATTTTAGTATTACATACAAATTAAAATTTTTACGTAACATTAAGTCTAGTTCGAGAGGCTTAGTCCGATTCAATATGGCGAATTATGTCGACTGATTCACCATTACGTCAATTATACTTTGCTAAAATCATATAACTTCTTATAATATCAAGGGATAAAAGTAAACGTGCTTTAGTTCACACATCACTACGAACTTTTAACGAATCAAATTTTTAAAAAGAGCGGATGAACAAACGAATTTTAAGCCAAAGTCCAAGGACTAATAGTTAATCTTGTATCCTCCTCCTCTTAACTTTTAAGAGGGACAAAATAGTGAGAAATTCGTTAATAAAATTAAATCTGGTATTCGATGCCAACTGCTTCATCCTATCAAATAGAATTTATAAGTATAATGCTTGAGAATAACAATAAGGGAAAAGAGAGTTTCCAAGGTATCTCAAAATTATTACGTAGAGGCAATTATAAAGAATACAATACTCAAACTGTACACGTCATTTTCAATTCATGATAAATTTTTTTTAGTTGATAAATCTCTTTTCATGCAAACTTTTCGTTCCCTCGAAATACACTTGATTGCATTTTACAGGAAATTATACGTACTATTTTATGCATTATAAAGATTATGTTTACCGAAGATTTGCTTGTTAACACAAAATCATTTCTATTAATGACAAATTAAACAAAAAGTAGACTTGTACATATAAATAAAACGCAAAAAATACGATTCTTGTGAAATCCGAATGGAAAAACGCACTCTCGAGAAAAAAGCTTATCAACAACTTCTATCAAAGTTTCCTCCACTTTATACATACTATGCAAGTCTGAGTTTAGATATAAAAAGTTAGAATGAATGAGAATATTAATTTCTGCATGCACCGATATGTATTCTTAAGATATGATCTTTGGTTTCGGTCTTTTTCATTATGCGTCAATATTAATTATTATACATTATTTAGTAATTACTGCTTTATATTATCTCTTCATTTTTATATCTTATTTGTTACATTCCTGTTTCTTTAACAATTACTGAATTTCTTGTTAACATCATGTGATATAATTATTTATTGCTATAAAATTATTTATAATAATACTGTCCAAAGTACTAGACGATTAGCAGAAAGAAGACGAACAGCATTGCTTTTTATATTTCCTCTGAAGTCAATGTCTGTTTACAAAAAATATAGAGAACATTATATCATAATTTAAACAATTTTACGAATATTTTTGACAATATCTTTAATAATCTTTTTATTACAATATGTTATCAATCAAATTAAAATTCTATTGCAATTAATTTTATTTTAAATTGGACAACATTGCAATATTTATTTTTATTTCTAAAATATAATTTTCAAAAAAAGAAACTAATTTATCTTCAACAATTTGTCGAAAACTATTCGCATTTCGAAATTTTGATTAATAAAAAAGTAACTTTGAATTTAATTAATAAAAAATAATCTTACATATCTCTCTCTCTCTCTCCCTCTCTCTACTTTTTGTTGATGTGGGAAGGTCTCGTTAGCGCGCAATGCGATAGAACACATCCACTCACATCGTCCGATGCCTAGTAACTTTTCACTGCTTTACCAATAAGAATATTTTATTTTAAATTGGCAATTAGTGATGTGAGCTATCGAAACCCTCCCATTGATATTTTGATGAGATACGCTCTTTATTATATTACTAATAAAGTTGGGGACCTACGCCACCCTATCCCACCCATTATCGTTCTTTGTCACTTACGGGCAACTTGGTGTCACCTGGCGCAACTTCCCACCTATTAAGACGCCTTACCTGGACTTAGAGGACTCTATGCGAAATCCACTTACAATCTAATCAAGAAAGATTACCCCATTTTTGCACAACGTGTCTCTGACATATTACACACCTTGCTTAGACCTAACCACCTCGTATGGCATGAATTACATGCATATATGTACACGTATGCTCACGGTATGCGCTTGGACAGAAGTAGCGCCGAGATATTCTTAAACTGTTGAGACTGTTGGTGGATGATAAAGACGACTACGACTATCCGATCTTCACAATCAGAATACCATCTCACGATTTAACGATTGTGAAACACGTGTAGATCGTGGGCAGGGCCATATGCAAGAATGATTCGATCTCGCCGTACGATTTGAACGAACCGATGAAATTTTTCATCACGGTACATAAGCATACAAAAAAATGATATTGGACTCCGACAAACAAACGATCATTCAATGATGAACTGTTTAATAGTATCTTCAACAATAATTGTGAAAGAGTCTTCCAACTAGAAACCTTCCTCCATTTTCAAGAGTGACGGATCACTCGGAAATTATTGTGCCGAGAGCAATTGAGGCACAACGCTTAAAGTAACGCCATGTTTCACAATACCATGACGATGTTCGCGAAGATCATGCGACAATATAAGTGTACTTACTCGTACACGATACGGAGGTCTTCGTGAACACGCTAATGGCTTTCATGATCAACGAAATTCGAATATATTCATGTAGAATGATAGATAACAAATCTTTTATTACGCATGGCTGACACTCAAATCAACAATTTCTGGATGTGCGACAAGTCTGCGACATATTAAAAAAAATTCGACGAAATAAGCGCAACGAGAGGGTCAGTCAATGGGATCATCGGCTTAGCCGGTCATGTGGCCAGGACTGCGCGTATTCGTCGCGTCCACGTCATTAATCCTGGATATAAGCACCAAGAGCAGGACACACGCATATATATATATATATATATATACAGTAAAAAAATTTGTGTATTTGTGTTGGAAATGGTCTACTCACGTTTGTTTTAACAGTTTGTGTTGAATTTTTTAACATATTCGAGTATTAATTTAACATAATATAATTATGTTATTTAAAGATTTTTTGTGAAATTGATATTCAATGTTTCTTAGTGTCAAAATGACACAATTTATGAGTAAGTGAACGAGTAACATAATGTCTTTTAAAACGTAAATTCTAAGACAAATGAATAAAATACGTGAGAACAAATGAATGAAATATAGTATGTATTAATTTAACATGTCATAAATATTAATTTTCTGAAAAAAAAATGTTCCCACAGTTTGTCTCGTCGCATTGTCTCTAATTTCATTATTTCTGACTGAGAATTCGATAACATAACTTAAGAAAACATGCATTGATTATCTTTTTGGACATTTCAACTGCCAGCAAGACACAAATACCGATACCAGCTTTCAATAATCATGCGTCGATTATTGTTAGCGTTTCAAACAATTAGAGAGAGGGAAGTATTTTTATAATTTGTATAATTTTTCTTTATTCTACTCGATTCTTCATGTAATTTTTTATTATATTTATTTTACCATACTGACTAATTTATATAAACATTGATAATGATCTGATCGCGATCGAAACGTTTGTTTTTCTATTAAAGTTTATAATATTTTTAACTTAATGATATAATTGTTTATTTTTCACTTTTGAATTATAACGATTGATTTTTGGCTCGTAACCCTTTTTTTCTATTGCGTTATTAAAAATTTGTACCAAGATTTAGTGGCCCGTTTTTTTTGCTGGTGAATATATTATAAAATAATAAAAAATAATTTTATTTGTAAAATGTTTAAATGTTTAAATAATTTTTTTGTAACTTAATTAAAATGAGCCATAGACCAATATTTACATAATGCCAATTTTCAATATAGAAAGAACAATGTTAAAATATTTAAAAATTTATCTAAATACACAGATCTGAAAATAATTTTGTTAGATCATCAAACTAATTCTGTAGAAAATTCAATAATGTTGCAAAAGATTTTTATATTCTAGCAACCAGCTTGAGCGTCCTACATAATTATTTTAATAGTCCAACAAAATTTTTTTCAGATTTGTAAACTTAATTTTTAAATACTTTTAGCAAAGCCATTCTTTCCTTAAAGAGAAAGTAAAATTTACTAGATGCATCCACATTTTTGCACGTAACGTTTTTCTTTTCCTTTCGTTGAAAACTATAAAAGTATGATCATCCATAAACAAAGATAATATATATGAGAGAAAATACGAGGTCATTTGAAAGAGACAATTACCAAAAATGTGTATGAGAGAAGTTGCGATACCGTCGATACTTACACTTCTCAATATCCTCGATCTTCACTGGAGGCACAGCGGAGTTTCAAACGGCACGTGACCTTGGCCGAAGGATCTTACGCCCGTGGTCCGTCACCGTCGAGAAGACACCTTTCCACTTCCCCTCGGACGGCCATCTGAGTGAAGCGACCTTGACTGAGCGCGGCGCGGGGTTCGCAGACGATCACCTAAGGCCCAGTGGTGCAGCCCCTCTCACGCGCGTGCTTGGACCCCACTTGGGTTAGCCAATACTTAAACTACGGGCCTACCGCGCCGCGGACTATTCTTGCAGCATCGGCCGTTGGACCCGTAAGCTCACGTACGCCCGCCTTGATCGCACGCGCGTACACACGCGTGGTATACATCGGATACGCGCGGGATATC
>NW_017256532.1:725395-768662 GCF_001594055.1 Mycetomoellerius zeteki
ACACGACGCATATGCGATATCGCGGGGACATATGTAGCACTCATACGCAAGTGTGCCTCGCTGATCCTGACCCCGCGAGAGAAGGACCGCGTGCACAGTGACGAGAGCCTCCCTTCGAAGTCCTTGCAACCCTTCGTCTCCCGGAAGAAGGGGAATTTCCTCGTGATCGGTGTTCCCGAATCCCGTTGTGTTCACCTGTCGATCAACGACAGCGTCCAGCATTGGACGCTGGTATAGGGAAATATAGTGCGAAGAGTCAAGTGGACGGAATCTCGGATAGTCCAAATCCTTGATGGGTAGCTCGGTTTGATGCAGCGCCGCTGAATCACGCAGGGATCGGTGGTTTCGGTGACGACGTAGCTAAGAGCAGGAGTGGTGAAGTGCACAGTGTCGGCCTTTTTCTGATCCCGGTGGAGCGTGAGTGGAAGGTAAGCGTTGTAAGATATTTCGAAAACTTTGGGGTGGAGAGCGGAACGTTTGACCGAGCGCGAATGGTCGCTGGAGAGCGACCCAAAACGAATTTCCGCGGCGAGAAATCGGGCCGATTCCTTAAACGGATTGGCGTGTGCGAGCCATAAAAATTTGCGTCATAAAAAGTCGCGTGTGCGCGAATTATATTCTCACATTAATCGGATCAACCCTTCAAGAAAGATTACATTTAGGAGGCAAAAGATGAGAACAGCTCAACAGAATAATAATTGTATGATGCGAGACTACTCTATCATATTTTTAAAGAAATGTAAAGACGAATCTTTTTATTAGGAAGAAAATGGATATTTTTTCTTGTTTTATGTTTTTTCAAGTGATGAAAATATTTTACCACTATCCGTGTAGTGCAAGTTGATCCCTTTTGACTACTCACATATCAAATACTTGAAGTAGTAAAGCAGTACGCTAGTGTCCTACAAAGGGTCCTACATACAAGGATCAAGGTTAAAATCAACTTTTAATTGACATAAAAACTATAATGTTAGAAAAATTACCTATAAAATTTTTTCATAATGCAATACCCGTAATTAAATAAAAGAGTCACGATGTGGGTAATTTGAATTAGTAAATATCAAGTAAACTTATTAATATGTAATAAAACACGGTTAAAGTCCACGACGCATTTTTAACGTTGGTCGCACTATTTATATATACAGGTCTACTTACATTCATAAATTTAAATTTTAATAGCCTCCTAATTTTGAATTTTTTTGCAATTAAAACTGTTTCTTTTTTTTCAAGACACGTGTATATTAAAATTATAAGTTATGTGTAATATTAATTTATTAAAAATTTATTGATACTTAATCATTAATGTATAAAATTAATATGTCTATTAATAATTTTATAAAAAATATACTATATTTTTTTAAATACGTTTATATATGATATTGATTTGAAAGTTATAGTTTATAGCACCATGAATTTCTAAATTCATGAAATTTCAATTTAAAAAAGGTTTTAAAGTTTATAAAATCTGTACTTTTAAAAAAATATTATCGTTTGAATTACTATGAGTTTTACATATAGAATTTTTACTTAAAGAAAACTACGATCTGAACAAAATGGAAAATTTTTTTTTATTTTGTGGACCTATCACATGCCCCAAAAATACTTGTGAACTTTTTCGACTTTCTAACGTAAAAGCTTAAAGTTTTTCCTACAAAATCGTTCTTTAAAAATATTCCTAAAATTTTTTATTACTGTAATTAAATAAAAGGAGCATTCTGTCTATGATTGCTCATAACTTTGTTAAAAATCATCGTACTCCAATTAAAAAAAAACCGATTCTTACAGCTGAAACTTTGAAGCTGAAACTATCGAATAATATAATTACAAATTTTTTTGAAGCATGTAGACATGATATAAATAAAGTAGAGTAACAAACTATTGTTCCAACCTAATATACATATACATGTATGCAACACAAACTATTATTATCATTTATGTTATTTCATGCGGAAATTAATTTATTCAATATAAAATCAAAATCATTTTATTAGTAAGTTTTTATTAGCAAAAAGTTTTCGGGAAAATAACTTTGTATTTATGTACCATCTATATTGTGTACTGCTTGGAACTATCATTAAAGTAAGTAAATAAGTTTTTTCAATGAGGCATATTTTTATATATACTTTAATAAGATTTTTGAGAAAATTACATTAGTATTTTGACATTAATATTCGAACTGCCGTCACATTTATTACTCTTTCGAAAGTGAATCTTTGATTGCATCTTGTGAAATTTTTAATTGTGCAATATTTATAACGTATTGTATGTAATATATTTCGTATAGTGATATTTCACAATAAGAAAGGCGTGATCATAATTTTCAGAATATTTTTAACAATTTTTATAAGAAATTTTTACAAGTATAAAAAAGTAAAGCATATTGAGCTTCTTGAGCAAGTAAATTAAATTTAATTAATCTTTCGTAAAGTTATTAAATTTTTGTACGCATTTTTAAATTAATTTTATACATGTATTGAAGACCTAAAGCTATACTAAAAATTTTTAACTCTTAAAAGATGTATTTTTAAAAATATAAAATAATTAAAGATTATTAATGTGTAGCAAATCGTAATTTGTTAGTAGAATATACGTAAATATGAATTTTTGAAAGTTTGTAAATAGCGATTCACCTGCATTTCACAATCGAGACGTTGCATCGCAAAGCACATCCGTACATTTGTTAACCGCGATAGAACTAGAAATATTGCTATTGCCTCAATTCAAATGATTAATTCTAATTCTACCGTTAATATCTACATGTATTTCGACATAAATGAAAAGAAAAGGAGACAGAGAGAGAGGGGAGGAGAGAGAAATTCTTAGATAAAAATTTCACACACTTGACAGAAATTATATCGGCTACCTGTGTATTCACGCATTTGCTTCGCATCAACTACCTACCTTAATATAACCTCCACGTATATGTCCAAACACATGAAATGCGTTACATTACACAACCGTTCGAAACACGCTGTAATATTCGGCACAAGGTCGCTGGGCCGTTTTCGAGCCAGTTTCTTAACAGACATGACGTGATTTCGTGTATCCGAGAAAAACGGACCCTTTCGAAGCGACATCAAGAGCGCGTAAACATGCGTAGACTTACGAATAGTTCAGTCAATGTCTCCAAGCAAATGACTTCAAACTCGTGTAATTCTGAATTTGATTAGTTAGACTTGATAATATGAAAATATAGGAATAATATTAATATCGGTTTTGTATGTTTTTGTACTTTTATGATCTAATTGTAAGTGCGAAGTGATATATGAAATAATATCGGAAATGTTAGTAAAATAATACTGATACAAATCTAATTCTTCAATTAACAGTATAATTATTCAATTAAGAGTGTAATTATCGTCCCTACACTGAAAAAAAAGATTGGCTGCTGCAACAAATTAGATGGTAAAATATGGCATAGCATTTTTAATTGGTTGCAGCAATCAATTTTTGGTTGTGTTAATCTATCGAAATTCTATACTGACATTACAGATAGGCTAACGCAACCAAAAATTGGCTGCTGTAGCCAATTAAAAATACCATGCCATATTTTACCATCTAATTTGCTGCAGTAGCCAATCTTTTTTTCAGTGTACTGAAGGATTGCAGAATCATTCATTAATATATACACGTAACAATTAACAATTATACACCATGAAATAAACGAAGAAGAGTGGAACGGCGAAAGTTTAAAGATATAGTTAAATGTATGCCGATGATATTGACAGATTGAAATAATTCGAGATTATCATTTTCCAATGTGTGACAATGCATGCTACGTAACGAATATCAACGTTACTTATTCTAACGGATATTGACAATTTTCCGATTTTTTTCTACTCAAAAATGTGTGCTTCACGGTGATAGCATAGTTTCCGCTTAAAATTAGGAACAATCGACCTTAACTGCGACTACAAGAAAATCGCATAATGTAAATTGCGTTATACTAATCGAAAACGCATAGTGAATATCAATTTGTTCCGCAAGAATCAGAATTTACTGTTTTTATTTTTTTTCCTTGTTTTTTTTTTAAATTTCATTAGAACATGTCCCATGATTATTGATTCTTGAAATATTGCTGCAACATTTTATATCTCTTTAAGACACAGATTATTCGTTTTTCTTTATAATTATTTTAAACTAATAAATTAAAACGTTTTTCATGTAAAGACAATAAGAAATAAAAATTACAACTTTATAATAATTTACAATAAAATGCTACAACAAATTGATCAAGACTTACCTAAATACCTTTGATAAAAACAATTTATCTCAGTTTACTGTCAATATGTACATTCTATCAGAAAATTAATAGTTTTCAATTATATAAAATCTTTAAGAGTTCAATATTAGTATGAAAAAAAAGTTTTAAATAGGTACTTCTCAGTACTTAAACACGTACTTTCTTTGAGCTCGTTAGTCTTAATAGAATTCTTGAGATTTTTATTGCCTTGTTAGACCTAAGATGAAGAGACGATAAAGTAATCGTACTTAATTAAGTTCTTCATCGTTAGTTTCCACCGAGATTAATAATAATCTTCATGCAAAAAATGAAGAAAGAAGCATATTTCGCGTTTACACGAAAGGTTAACGAATGATTTCATGTGTGTGACACAATACGTCTGTGCAAAGCTTCGAAGATATTTTACTCTAGTCAAGGCTAAGATCTCTCCGACTGCAGTGTGTCGAAATAGTGGTAACGCACCGTTGCTTTTATCCAAATCGAGGACATTAAAACACTTGAGAATTGCAAATAATTACTTTCAGTTAACGATAACGACACTTTCTTGCGTTATCCTTCAAATATTATCTAAAATTCATTTTCATTGAGTATCAATTGCCAATTAATATTCAATCTATGCAATACTGATATCCATGTATAATTTAATCTAAATGTAAATATGCACAAAACCTGAAATTGATGAAAATCAAATATAATTTATCAGATTTATGTAAAAAATATTTCTCTTAAAAGGATACGCGTATTAATTATTTTCCCGAATTTGAAGATTTTAATAATGAAAACTTCTCGTTCTTATCTTCAATTACTTTAGTAATGAAGACTTCTCGTTCTTATTTTCAATTACTTCTTCCAGAACATTTTATACCTTTCAAAATCTTATTTTTTATTGCGCTACATTCTTCTAAATTATCAAATTTGCTTTTTAACCAATTCTGCAAAAACACATCCTCTCCATAATTAAGCAAGGTTGCTCTATGAGAAATTTTAGTGTGTAAACAATATTAGTCGAAAAACGTGCTTTCACGTCGGACAAGAAGTTGGGTAATTTTTATGGTTTGCTAATCGCGCGTCGATTAGCACGTAAAACGTTAGAACGACGAATTAGAAAACTGCAGAGTATCTTACAATTAAGTTCCCAAAAGTACTATCGGCAAAGAAAGTAGAACTACGACAGCGATGTACGATAATTAATTTTACAACGCATTTGTTGAATGCACCTGGCTTCGTTTCGCGGTCGAAGACAAAACCGTCTGGTGCATTAACTTTGATCATAAATTTCGGAAGGGAGAGACAGGTGCACAATATCACGAATTATTTCGTTATCTACTTTCCTCGTGAAAAGAGAAATGTGTGCTGCGATCGGATCGTCAGATTTTTTTGCGTTTTCATTGAAGAGAAATGCTTAACACGGAAACTCAGGGAAGAATGTGGGGTATTATGTGGAGGATAAGATTACCCTCAGAGAAATTTAATACTGCAAGTATTAAGTCGATTAGTGATTAATTATCTATTTTGAATATTAAAAGCACTAATAGTGCTTTGTATTAAAAGCAGTGTTGAGTATTAAAAGCACTGTTATTAGTATTTCAAAATAAATAAATGGTAAAGTCGGGCATATATCAAGCGCAGAAATTATTGTACAGACTTAATACAAGTTTAATGGTAACGGGAGAAAACAACGATTACATGTTTTGGCTCACGTTTTGAGCCTTCCTTAGATTAGCAAAATTTTATAAAAATAAAGAGGTAAATATTAAAGTTAAATAAGCACATCTCATACGTTAATATTGCATATATCATAAATTCTTTAGTTACTCATAAATTCATTTCTAATTTATTTGCATTATATATCATCATTCTACTAATGCTATTATAAATCCGCGCTTCCACCTAGGCGTTTCTAAATAAATGCCATCGTTACTCTCGTTGGGTGGTGAAAACGGTTCTTAAAAGTCGATACACTTCGATCACGCAAGAACAGGCTAGTAGCACAGAGAAATTAGCGAATAATACCTCCGTCTTTTTTTGCTACGTAAGAAAAGAGTTACCATGATATTTAACAGATAAACCCGTTTTGTGATATAGGATGCTCATTTCCGGGCTGCGGAATGATAGTGGAGGAAAAGGTAATCGCCGAAGGCGAATCGCTAGTGAACGGCAGTGAGAGTCGTTGAGCAGAAACGTTAAGCTAGTACCATTAGACGAGTATCGAAGAAAAAGAAATAAAGACACTTGAGAAATACATATCCGTAAATCGTATCTGAAGCAAAATCATCACGAAACATATCATAATTATGCACAATATATAATAATGTGCAATTATATATAATAATGCAGCATTAATCAAAATGCTGCATTTTTTCTCTTTTACGGTAATTAATTAATTATAATAAGCGTAACAAATGGCTCCATAAAGTTGTAAATTTCCTTCTGAGGAAGTGAAGCGCATTCTTTGAAAAGAAGAAAGTAGGCAGAAAAAATAGATTAGTTTAACAGAAATCTCATCAATATTCTATACAAACTCTTCGGAATTATATTCCTCTTTTTTCAAAATTAGATGCACGTTAAAAACCAATATTAAAAAAATATTCAATAAGTTACAAAGCAAGTTTTAAACGCGGCATATTTTCTGATATCTGTCAAAAATAATGGAACCGTAGAAAATGCGTGTTGCCATAGAATTCGCTTTAAAGGTGATTATTGATTACAAATTAATTCTATCAGAAATTTATCTATAATATATAATATAAGTATAATATAAAATACAATATAAAAACAAAATATTTAATCTTTTTATTAAGACAAATCATACGTAAAGAGCATGAACATATATTGCAGCCGAATGTTCCAAAGAATTTATTTTTCATATTTGTATGGAATAAATTGTGGAATTTTTAAAAAGTAATTTGTAAAGTATAGAATCTAAGGTAAAAAGATAAGAAAGTGGCATCGTGATAAAAATTCACTGACACAAAAACCATGCAAGAATCACCGAAGGCGTATTACGAGTCACATTTAATAGCCAATGTAGCATTACCTACTTAGTACGCTCTTCTTCGACTCTCACCAATGGCAATTCAGAGATTCAGAGATTAAAGTAAAAATGTTTAAAACACGAGAATATAATATCCTGCAAACGAGTATACAATATTCTATCATCGGCGTAATATCATTATTATTCTTCCTTCTTATATCTCAAAAGGAAAGCTTTACCATAAAGAAGCAGTGATCATGTATCATAAATTGCAAATTGTAGATCGTAGATGGTACCGTTCATCATGTTCCGTTCATGTGGATCGAGATATTCCACTTGGAGCACACAAATATATTAAATTATTTTTCTAGTGATATAATAAAAAACAACATGACAAGCGTAATTAAAAACGTAATTAAGAAGAGTACGTTATTCGTAAATGTAACAGCAAAAAATAGAAAAAAATATCTAATTCCATTCAGTATCTGCTGAAAATTCAATTAATCATATAATTAGTTAGTTAATTATATTGCATTGAAGTATAACGGACAGTTAGCCATAATGAACATAATTAGTAATAAACAATTATATTTAAATTATTTCAAAGCGCAAAAAAGATGAAGCAGCTTTGTCAATAATTTTGTAAGTACAGCATTTAGCGACATTTGTTTGCTGAGCACTTGCGAAAGTAAATAAAAAGATAGCGGAGATAGGAAAGATGATGAAACCAGTCCATGAAATGCTTGGCGAAAGGTAAAGTTGTCCTTTTGTCGCATCTATATATATACCAACGTTAGCTCTAATGTTTTTCAAGCATGTTTTCTTGACACGATTCTAATCCGGTCAATATGCTGAATCTCTCGACCGCAATTCCTTAATTTACTGTTCATGATTAGACGAATCACAATTGAATTCTTTCGTAAAAGCTAACAGTCTCACTAACCGACTGTTTGTAGCAGGTACCATTCAATCGACTAACATTTGTGTTTGACTGAACAGATAATAGAATGCAATAAATTGACAAAAATCTTTATAATATAGATATTATATATTCAAGACATTTTTTTAGAAAAATATAAATTGTGAAAAAATAATAAGCTCTTTTAATCTCATCTCCAACACTCTGAGAGAAAAGTGTTTGTGATTGTAATTGCATGGAAAAATAATTATGGTTAGAAACTTTATTTTTATAATACTGCCATAATGTTAACAATAACTATATTTATATACCATCTATCAAAAAAATATAAATACAGTACAGTATAAATATAATACATTACATCGAGAAGATAATTATAAATTTTATAGTTAAATTGTAATAATTGCAGTAACTTTTTTCTCTTAATGTAGAATATTTGATTAAAAATATATAGCTTTTTTCAAAATGAAATCAGCCAAATTAATAGTATCTTGAGTATTTTTAATCAAGATAAAATACGAGGAAGAATTAAAACAGCCTGATGAAATTAGAGGCAAAACAATATTAACAAATGATCCATTACCACATCTTTTTGTAAAAAAATTATTTACTTTTAACAAAATGTATATTCTATACTGAGAGAAAAAATAGTTATAAATAACACTCCTGTTTGGCTCGGTACTTTAAAACAAATCTCTTTCGAAGACGATTCGCGGTGTGAGTCTTGAAAGTAAAAAGGAACGTGCGTGCAGGAAGAGAAGTCGCGCTTGAGAGAGCGAAATATGGACCGAGGAAGGAAAGGTCGAGGAAAATAAAAGGAAAGAGCTTGTCTTCAGTCATGACAACGGCCGCGAATGACGACGGTGAATATCTCGCATGCAACGTGATACACCACGAAAGGCCTATCGGTAATTAACCGGACGGCACGACCCACTTACCCACTAAACTCGAAGAGCCATCCATCGTGCGGATGTTACCTTCGTCATCATCATAGGAATTCTCTCCCATTGAGAGAGAACCCGCTTGGTGAAGACGACACCGGCCACACGACGTTTCTCTCTCTTTCTCCTTGTCCCTCTTCTCGCCTTTACCTGATCTCACCCTCCTTATCTCGCACTCTCGCAAGACTTTCTCTATATAGCAAGTACCGTTTGACTCTACAGATCCGTGCTCGGCGAATCGCCAAGATAAAACCGCATGCATCGAGATTCACATGCCGGATATCTTGTGTGAAACACGTGCCGCTATTAATCCTATTGGTTGTAACGATACATATTTCATCTCGATATCGAACTCTTAACATGATATTAACCGACATTTATAATCGATTCTTATTTCAAGATCGTTTAAATTTATATCTTAAAGTACCAATACGATTCTGTGTAACTGGTTTATAACATCTTAAGATGGTCTTAAATATGAAAATCGACTATGAATACTATTATCTACTCTCTAAATTCTTGGAGTAGAATTTCACTTAAATTGAACCAATCTCAAAAAAGAGTGGTTTGATTTTCAATTTTTAAGAGTGAGATTTCACTCTTCAGAATCAGATTCACTCTAAAAGTTTTAGAGAATATTTTCAAATTAAAAATAGAGTAAGGATATCTATATATTTGTAAATTTCATTTTTCTGTTTTATAAAATAGATAATATTTATTTTCGTGATTAAAAATAACTTATTATTATTTGCGGAATTGTATAAACTAATTAGATTATTCATTCATACAATTTCGCAGATAAGTAAATAATAATAATAATAATTTTAATTGTTTCTTTATTGTGCAGTCATGTTCTGAATCATGTAAAAAGTTGAAAGAATAGATTATAGTAATTTAAGAGACAAACATTAATGAGGTGCACAAATGAATGCTAACATCGTATAAATAACTTCAATAAAAATTCTAAAACTAATCCTTAACGGAAGATCCACTTTCGTTTAAGCAATGCAGAACTATTTATTAAGAAATTTAGGTGCGAAACTTAACTCAGATTCTCGATAAACGATGCGTTGCAATTATATTTTGTGTAATTCCAATCCAACAACATTGACATGCGGATATCAGTGTTTTAATAACGCGCATCCAGAGTAACATAAAATCTGCGGCGCGAGTTAAGGTTGAATATTTCGAGGTCTGCATGTTGCGGAATATAAAGCAGGGTTTTTGCGCGAGCCGATGCGTTTCGGGACAATGCACATACAAGGCGCACGCACAACACTGTGAAAAGTACAACCGTTGTAAAAAAAATAGAAAAGAAAGATCGACCTCGCCAAAAGTAGACGAGAAAAGGCCGAAGGGCCACGTAACGACATTGAGCAACCTTCAGCCGTATATTGCTGTTACTTCTGTTTTCGCAGTTCGCGGAACTGCAATATCGATTACGCAAACTGCAAACTCTCCGCTGGCCTTAAAATGCCAGCCGCGGCGATGACCAAATCGCAGCTCGTTTAATTTTCCAGTCTACTTATCGTTTGCTCATCCCCCGTGTCTAAGGGGATTTACAGTCGTATTTCGATGCTTCTATGCATCCGATAACTGCTGTGATAAGCCAATACATCATTTCTATCCGTATAATTTAGTATGATTGCGTTAGGTGCAATTCACGCCGATATTCATCAAAGAAGAATCTTATTGTTAGAGCGATAGTCTGTGTTTTGCTGGAAATTTTAAGGTGATTTGATCAAGAACTTACAATTGAGGCAACAAGTCGTCTAAAAGATAAAAAAATCATAAAGATATAACTTTTCATCTGTTCTTTAAACTTCTAATTTGGGACACAATTTTTTGGAACTTTCACTAACGATTTGATTTTTAATAAATATTATGTACGTATATAAGACAATTCTTTAAAATATTTTAGCAGCAGAAGTCGTTAATTGCCTCCGTATAATTCAATATGATTGCACTAGGTGCAATTTACTCCAATTCATCAGAGAAGGATAGAATTTCAGAATGATAACCTGTGTTTTAAATTACGCTGAATATTTTAAAGTAATTTAATCGAGATTATTTCCAATCGAGACAACGAGATGGTCCAAAGATAAAAAGATCATAAAGATCTATCTTTTCGCTTATTCTTTAAACTTCTACTTTGGGACTTGGATTCTCGAAACTTTAATTAACGATTTGGCAATTTTTGATAAATATTACATATGACATGATTTTTTAAAAAGTTCTAGTAGCAGGAAGATATTATAGTTGCATCATGATTACGGAAATTATGAGCAATCTTATGTCAGAAATCATAAATATATCGTCGAGTCTTCTCTTTCACCCTCTCTTTTTCTCTGCAGGCATAATTCAAAACGTTCTTGTAAAAATGATAATAGATGTCTCGTCAAATTGTCATAATTACGTCACGAATACGGAAATCATGAATGATCGAGTGTTACAAATTGCAAAGACGTTTACGCGGACTCTTCGTCACGATAAGTTGCCACCCGATGTGACGGTGACAAAAAAAGCAACAAGAAACGTTTCCGAGGGTGGTTACGTAGGGCCCAAATTGGGCGCGGAAGAGAAAATCAACTGAACGAAAATGATTTAGGCGATTACAACCTCTTACGAGAACAAACTGTCTCTACCGCGATTACACGAATTAGTTGTTATGCGCGAAAGTTCGCGCGACTCATCGCTAATAATCGTCAAACGTCGTCAGATTCACGAAAACGCAATCTAATGATCATACAGCATAATGTGTACGGCGTGGTACGTAAGATTACGAAATTGATTTCTTTCCTGATGAACAGCGAGAAAGTGTCATTCATGAATTTAATGCTGTCCATCGGCGACACAAGTAATGCTGACAAAGCTCTATAAGTATGTTATGACACGACAAAAAGAGACAGACAGCGAGATATGCAAAATCGTTGATGGGCGATATAACAAATTTGTCATCTGCATCATGACTGTCTCGCGACTACACGAGGAGCTTATCGAAAAAGATCAAATGTTCGCGAGTGATTACGTGTGTATATTTACGGTAAAACTCGCTAGATAATCTCCGACAAGTACTGCAGTTTATTCTTGTTAATCTTTTTTCGTGTCATCTTTCTTCCCGAACATACAACGTAAACAAATTATAGAAATGAATGATTGCTGTTAGAGTTGAACAAGCAGTTCAAACTTAGCGGTTAAATTGAAGAAATATGTTTCCATTAGAAGGCGTGTGGAAGTAAATAAAAATAAATTAAAATAAAAGGTATTTAAAAAAAATAATTTAATTCAATATATGTAAAGCAAAAAAAATTCACACATATTTATAATATAAATACATATAAATTACATATTTACTATGTTTCACGTTGACAAATAATGCTGTTTTCTATTTCGCTGGCTAATCATGTGATTAAACTGTTGCCGTTGCGAATTTCTCTTTTTTGTTAGAGATGTTTGGACGATATTTCTCTAATATATTAAAATTCGAAACTCTTCTGAATTTCCTATAATTCTTCAACCGGCACATTTCTATATAATTCATTCTTACACATTAAAGCAGGTACGTTTTAGAACGTATGTAACAATTTGTAGCGTAATATATAATTGAAAAATATAGTGTACGTGCTGTGGTGGGGAGAAATTCTAAGATTTAAGAGTTAATCCATTGGCACCCATTAATCTATGTCGAGCATTAAAATCGTATCGTTCGACAGCTTCAATCCAAAGAAACTGTCGAGAAATCGTTAGAAATCAGCGGTCAGTTCTGCGCTAAATTGCACGTGTCATTAGCTTTATTACTGAACAACGATGATGCATGAGATTTAGCACAGAGCAGAATCACATATGTTCGATTCATCTCAATACAGCGACGCACGTATTAGTATATTAATGCCTGATGCGTGTACACTTTATTTAAAATTAATTTATTTAATATTATAGCATTATAAAAATAGAATTTATTTATTTAATATTCTTCTGCAATTATTCATTAACATATTTTTGAGCTGTCAAATTCTTTACGAAACATAATTCATGATGTGCTGGGTTGGAACCAAAGTTCGTATCGATACAAATTTTAAAATTCAAACAGCTGTAATATTGTTAAAAATAAACGAAATTCAAATTTAAAAAAAGGGTTTTTAAACTTAAAATCTCTACTTTCAAAAAATTACTGTGTCCTTTGAGTTTCAATGAGTTTGATAATTTTTCTATATAGTTAACTACGAACTGGACAAAATAAGAAATTTTTCTTCTCAATCTATAAGCCTGTCAAAAAAAATTACAAAAATTTTTGACTTTCTAACATGAAAGCTTAAAGTTTTCACTTTTTAAAAATGTTGCTAAGATTTTTTTTTACTGATTATCACGGATTAAATAAAAAAAAGCATTTCAACTTTAATTACTCGTAACTTTATTAAAAATCATACCGTAATTTAAAAGACAGATTCTCGAAGTTGAAACTTTGTTCTGTCGAATGTCATAATTGCCAATTTTTTTTAAACATATAGATATAAATATAGCGCTATGAATTTTTGTTCCAATACCCAATATTATATTAAACGTAAAATTCTGCGTTAAATGGATTAGATATATCACGATTTATTAAAACGTACAATCGTTTGTATCAATATAGAGATAGCTTTTTTTTTTCAAGAATGTAGGTTGAGGTAAGCGAGGATTCGTGATGCTTTAATTTCACACGTCACGTTCAGCGTCGTTGCATATGCGAACCTCTGACATCGTTATATTCGCTCGGAAGAGGCGAAAACAGTGATTTATTAGGTCGTATAGAAAACGAGGCGAAAGAGGAAAATGCGGAGAGGTGATGGAAGGAGAAGGACGAAAGCGCAAGGGAAGGAGGAGACCGGTTCACATCCGTGCCTAAAGTCGCAGCGAAAGCGCAGCACAACAACGATGACTTCGCGATAACGCCGGGATTCTTAAATGATGTTCGCGGCGAGCTTCCTGACCCATTGCGCTTCGACGTCGAAGTCTTTGATCGACGATTAGAATGTAATATACGTGTATTCCGTGTGCGTAAACGTGAGCGGAAAGAGTTATCCGGGAATCCTATCCGCGCGATTGTAGGATTGCTGTAATCCTTAACTCTCCCATAACATACACTCGCACACATACGAATCTGTGATAACACATATTAGATATAAATAAGTAATCCACTATTTTTTATAAATTCAATATTTATTGTCGAAACATACCGACATAATTCAATCACGAAAGTAATCTCTAATATTTTTCAATATTTCCTTTCACCTTTCAGATAAGTAATAAATTTCGACTTGACAGAAAGACTGTCTTTACTTGTGATGAATTCATAAAGCTATTTTCTTATTTCTTTTCTGATATTTTTTTCTAAATTTTTTTGTCAAACACAGCATGTTGCATTGACCGGAACAAATGATAGTTTGAAGGCATTACATCTTTTGATTACGCTGGGTGTGGTAAAATATCTTAGCCATGTTGCAATAATATCTTTGATCACAATTTCGACACAAGAAACCGAGCAATGCTCATTTCGATCTCATAAGGCAAAATTAGTCTCAATTGGTATTCACGTAGCACTTTCAAATTATCATTTGTTCCGGTCGATGTAACATATACTTTGTCTGACAAAAAATTTAGAAATACTGAAAAAATAAAAAGTGGCTTGATGAAAATTACATAAATGAGTGCGGGAAAATGCCATATTCAGTCAAAACAAATCTTCACGCCTGATAATACTTTTTGGAAATTAATACAATTTTCAATTCATGCCAATTGTGCGCTAATTATTTATCGATCTTGAAACACAGTCCTAGACTAAGGCTGGAGTAATAATATTAATAAATTAAATTGACAAACAATGACAATGAATAATGTTAAATTGACAAGCAACTTAATACTATTGATGCTAATGAGCATCTTTAAAACTCAATAAATAACTTACAAGGACTTACTACAAAGTACTCTTAATACCATTCAATTTTCATTATGAAAATTTTTTTCTATCTCTTACAGTTCTGGCGATATTCGCTTCGAAAGAGAAAAACCGATTTTCTTCTAAAGGGTGTTTCACCCCCTAAAAGTGCGTATGGGCACGTATAAAAAAATACGTGTTGCTTATTTTTGTCTGGAGAATAACATATTAAAAGCTCATTAAAATCGGAGGGGGACAGTTGCGTCCCTTTCCTTGTTAGTGCGAAAAATATTACTTCAGCCGGAGTTCAAATCTGCATCTCCTGAATTCTGTGCTGGCGTCTAGGAATTCATTACAAGTAAAAACTAGTCTTTCATCAAATCAGGATCTTTTATACATAATACAATGAAAAAGAAGAAAACAGAAGACAATCAATTTCTGAGAAAAAACTTTTTTGTTAATCAAATATTAATTTTCTAATTGTTTCTCTGTTTTACAGCACGGTAAGCTTAAAAATGAACAGTATTTTCTCAAAATATTTCAATAACATATACATATTTTTTATTTTATTATATGTCTAGATTACTTTATGACCTCCTAGATACAAAAATTTTCATTTACAAAAAATGAAGTTTTTTAAAAGTAATATACACTCACACGCGCGTAACTTTTTTTATCAAAGATAATCGTAAATTAAGAGATCTTATCCGAATAAGAAAAATTAATTCGTGTCCGAATCGGGTTGAACTAAACAATCTGTATGAACATAAGTCATCAGGGCTAAGTTATAGCTGACAATAAACCGGATTAAACTAGATATTTGCCTTTATTTGCACATACTTAGAAATTTCATGAAGCTTTATCAAGGTAATAACTCTTTTACTACTAAATGAAAAGTAGTTTCTGCACGCATTAATGCTTCATCAAGTTATAAAGACTCCTCGGTTACATGTGGCACTTAACTGGTTTCAGAAAGATGTAAAGAAACCTCCTGAAGAATGATCTTCACAATTTATGTTAACGATATTCGAAAAGATATGAAAAATATATACTATATATTCACCTGCATAACTACAAAAAAATTAAACTTTCTTTTGTACTCAATTTGATAAATAAATGTTTTGAGTACATTATTTATTCTTCACGCATTATATGCATATAAAAATATTTTAAAATTATATTAAAAATCTAAATTTAACGCACTAATATTTACAAAGTTTTTGTAGAAACATCTGCTTTAAATTCAAAATATTTTAATTCCCGATTTGATTAAATTTTATAATTATAATTATATATCATAATTATATTTTTAATAATATTGATTTGCATTTTTAGAGATGGCATCGGCGGCAGCAGAATTAGTAGCGGAGAGAGAGCCGGAGCTGAGGATCGAAATGACAGATTCAAATAGGACATTCGGAGGTGCCCAGGGTCTAGTCAGAATGGCTCTGGATCAATACACAGAAATTCTTACGACAGTTTCCGATCCACGTGTTAGCGACTGGCCACTAATGGATTCGCCTGTACCGACAATCCTTATCGTACTCCTTTATTTGTACGGTGTTGTCATATTCGGCCCACGTATGATGGTCAACAAAAAGCCATATAAACTCAGAGGAGTCCTGGTAGCGTACAATGCGTTTCAAGTCGTCTTCTCACTAGGAATGATGTACGAGGTAAACATTTTTTTATTTTCAAAAAAATAAGACAGGCTTATCATCGATACATTATAAAAGTGCATAATTTGGTAAAATATTGGGTCGTCTAGAAAGTCTGTGCAAATTTTCAAGCAAAATTCAAATAAAAAAATTTTTTAGATAAAAATATTTTTAATCTGTAATAGGGTAAAGTTGCCGAAATCGCACCGGCTCTTAAATTGCACTACCTCGCTTAAAAATTCAATTATTGTATTTATATACTTTCTTACGGATTATTTAAGATCTACATGCTACTCTATTATACTCGTGACATGAAGTGCAACAAGAGCGTTGTTATTTACATAAATAAAAAAATCGTGATAGCGTTACTATTTTTTTTTTTTACGTATTTCATAGCAGAATTACAGAAAATATAAGTTAAATAGCCTAAGTCTTGACCATTCGTCGTGATTAGAATATTATTAAAATTAAATTAACAGGATTAAAGTTTGCTTTACATTTTCTTTATAGATAAAATAAATAAAAGTTCAAAAAATGCTCTAGTTTCCTAAATCGCACCATAATCTAACTTCTTAAATCGCACGTTACCTAATATTTTTCCATTTCTTATATTTTTATTTCATTCATTATTATGTAAAAATGTATATTGTAAATCTACGAAGCATTTATTTTGTTTCACGTAGAAACTAAATTACTTCTTGAAATTATCATGTGTTTCAGAAATTACGAAAAATATATTCTTAAGTTTTTAACAGCATAATAAAATACAATTTTTACCTTTTCTTATGTAATTTTTAAATTTTTTACATTATCATAATATTTTAAATGAGGAATCAGAATTTTTTCAGTATGGTGCGATTTAGGCAACGAGGAAATTCGTTGTCTAAATCGCACCATACTGAAAAAATCTTGATTTTAAACGTTATAATAGCGCAAAAAAATTATGAAAAAATTATAAGAAAGGGAAAAGAGTACAGTTTATTATGCTGTAAAAAACTTAAGAACATTCTTCATAATTTTTGAGTTATGAGCCTTTAGTAAAAAGTGGTGCGATTTCACACAGAAGTCGAGTTTTGAACAGAACAGAGCTCTTTTAAAAATCATTTACACTGTAAAAAGTGCAGTGTTAAAAATATTTACGTTCAAAACATCTTTGCAAAACAAACGTTTAATAAAAGATATTTCAATTTTAATCATTTTAGTGTTTTTAATCCAAACACATAATTTTGTTTATTAAAAAAGTTTGAAACTAAAACATTTTTATGTGTTTAAAAAACGGAGACAAGAAATAAAATTTTTTAATATTTTAAAATTAAACACTTCTTTTTCAAGTATACTAAAAATCCGCATGAACTTACAGACAACTCAATAAAACGCTTTTTCAAAATATTAATGGTATAGACTAACATAATATATCCAATTAAATACAGTAAAGAAAATTGATCTGGTTTGAAATCGCTATGTTATGAAACGAAATATTATAGAGGAGTTGAAAGAGATATAATCGATAGGCAAACAAGTATCAAGAATCAGGAAAGTATATGAAGAAGCGCACAAGTTAGAAATCCTATAATTTACGGAATCATGCAATCCATGGGCAACAAAACGATGCTCGCAGAAAATGCAAGAGAAATGGAAGGTATAAGAGAGAAAGGAAAAGAATGAGAGCATTATATGAGAGAGAGAGAGAGAGAAAGAAAAAGCCTCGAGACAACCTTCCACGTCACCCTTGACTTTCGCGTTTTCTTATAGCCATCATTAAGATCTCGTTATAGCGTATATGACGTGCAAAGTTCATGAGTGCCGACGATCCGCTGGGATTTAAGGACTCAGCTAGCGATTGGAAGCCGGTCAAACAACTCACTCGTTGTATATATAGGTCACGATGTAAGTATGCCACCGATATATACGCTATTCGAGATCGAAAATGATGGGATGGCTAATCGCGGGAAGGATTATGAACTATCAAAACGAACAGCCACATATAATCCTCGTTCGGCGAACCAATACGGCTAACAAAGTGTGACGGTGAAAGGAGATGTGATGAATAGAATCGTATAATCATTCAAAGATCCAAGAAGAGACTTCGACTTAGAACTTCATCGGTTGCACTAAAAGAAAAAAATGGTTGCAATTATCATAATTTGCAGTCCATTTCTTTGGTACCAAAATTGCCAACTGTTTTTAATAGAACGATAAATATAAATATTATTATTAGTATTACAGCAGTAATAGTTATTATTAATATTATAATAGTAACTATAAAAACGGAACTCTATCATAATTACTTTATCATGTAATTATATTCACTAATACCAAATACTTTTCTCTCAGTTATGTCGCGCGGAATCAATGCATTTAGCTTAAATGTTATCAGATATAATACAATTTTCAAATCACTCTTACTTCAAAAGTAACACAACACATTAATAATGAATTCGATCAAATGCACTCAATGTTCGCATTAAGATCGTCGTACACAGATTGACATAAAAATACGTATTTAATATAAGTAGAAATAGGTTAAATCGCGAAACCTTCAATACACTTTATTGTGCTGTTTGGCAAAATACGTATTTTATAATTCGAAATATTTGCATTTCATTTTTACATTTAAATTAAATCATATATAAAACGGCTATAATACGCACCCTCACTAAAAAAAAAAGTGTTTAATTTTAAGATATTATTTGTCTCCATTTTCTAAACACTTAAAGACGTTTTAGTTTTTAAAATTTTTCATAAACAAAACACTGTGTTTGGATTTAAAATACATAGTGTTTTCAATCCGAACACGTAGTGTTTTGTTTATTGAAAAAGTTTAAAACTAAAACATCTTTAAGAAGTATTTAAAAAATGGAGACAAGAACAAAACATTTTAATATCTTAAAATTAAACACTTCTTTTTTCAGTGCTTGCGCACTAGTACGTCCAATCGAATTCGCTATAAGTTTTCCAGAAAAGGAAAGAACTATTTTTCAATTTGAAAAAAATTATTGACTAATCATTAATTATTAAATAATATTGGCAAAAAGAATATATTCTTAATATAATCAAACGTCATTTTTATTATACGATCCTTATAAAAATTCATCTCTTTTTAGTTATGATGATTTTCTATAAAGTTAAATTAGTTCACCTTTAATTGATTTTTATTTAATATCATCGAATTATTTCTATTTTTTTCTTTTTTGTATTAGATATATAGTACGCTGTATTATAGATATACTGTACAAAATATTGAAAGCATATAAATATAATACAAATAATCCTAATGATATAATTAGTATCAAAATAACTTTTTACTAATTGAAAACAAGCATAAGAAATTAACAAATTAACACCTTCGGTACTTCTAGCGAGATACTATCAACAGTTCTAGTATGAAACTCAGTCATGGTATCAGCTAAAAATCACGTTTTTTAGTTGTATCACATTTTTTAAATAAGAGAGTAATATGTCTTAATTATAAGTTTTATAAGTCTTAATTAGTTACCACACAGATCATTATAGATTCATGTTAGATATATAATGAGCAAGTTTTCTTATCTTATCTTGTGTTACACTGTAACTCTTATGCAAATCGCTAAGAAGTCAAAAGTCACACATACATTGATCTATAATCATAGGGATATTCATAACGCCATAGCTTAATGAATATAAATCAAAATAAACGTACATATTATATATACGACAACGAAATAAAATTATAAATTTTACACGACTAGTTTTCAACTAGTTCCTAGTCTTGCAAATAAAGTATGAATGAACTACAACAAAGAGATAGAATAATTTAAAGTTTATTGTCTCGATTATTAACTTTCTTATTTTAACACGCATTTGTGTGGAACAAATTACATGGAGGATTCGTATTGTTTGATTAATTATTTGCAATCATTTTATATTAAATTTAATTAATTTGTATCTTAATTAATAATAATCCACAATTAGATCTTTAATTGTATATTATAATTAATTAGTAATTCAGATTCAAATCTGCGAATCGTAGATTTTAAATTGATAGTTATAAATGATAGGCGGTGAAATTTAATTAGATATATACCCTTTCACTGACAAAATACCTGCAATGTCCCCATAAGAATCTCCTTAAAAACGCGATTACTATAAAAAGCAGTAATCTTGCAAAGCCAATATTACAAAAAGTATTGAAACCATTATGAATAAAGGAATATTCAAGAATTAAAGTAGATTTATTACAAATTTTTCAACTTTTGACTGGCAATGAGTCAATTCTTCACACAAATGATATAATTAATTTAGATGTGGGTAAAAACAAAACGTCGATAAAATTCGAATAACATTCAATCAATTAAATATTTAGAAATCATAAAATTTTAATGCTACTAAATTTTCTCTTAATCGTTTCGTAAACGTTTCTTTTTTTTTTTTCAATTTAAAATTTTACTCTGTCATAAACTATAGCAAAAAAACAGCATTAAGTTTGTCACAATTTTAATCTTAATCAACTTTCCAATGAAGGACTTACGACATAATTATATAATTCCAAACATGGGATCTCTGCTTTTCTATCGATAGCCTTGACCTACTTATGCCAACGTGTCTAGACTTATTGTAAACAGAGATACATATTATTCTTTATTTTAGACAAAAAGATTATCAGAATGAGCGAGGTTTGCTCCGTAATTAAAATACTAACGTCT
The DNA here is from genome assembly GCF_001594055.1 of Mycetomoellerius zeteki. Lineage (NCBI taxonomy): Eukaryota > Metazoa > Arthropoda > Insecta > Hymenoptera > Formicidae > Mycetomoellerius > Mycetomoellerius zeteki. Next base: position 746,727 of record NW_017256532.1, read on the forward strand.
CATTGGAATATTAAAGTCACAGTGAGTTATTTTCCACTTGCTAATGATCGATTGTTTTAAATCTTTTAAACGATGTAATTACATCCTGTTATCGAATCGTACTCAATAATTTGTATTTTTTCATTCCGTTATTCTACAATCTTTATCAATATTCCTGCGAATTTCATGTATCGATATAACACAATTTTTTCTATTTATACGTTTATATTTTGATATATTAATCTCTCTTATAACAGTTATTAACTTAAAATAATATCCAATGTATATTCTAGATAAGATTCAGATTTTTTATATTTAAATGAAAATATTTATTTTATTACTGAAACGAGAAGAAAGAAAAGTATATACCTAAATTGTAATACCTCCTTGTAATTAAATCTCAATTGTTACTCAATCGATCTATACACTCGCACACTCGTTTCATTACAACGAGACATCCTGCTTTCGACTTTCCATAAAGTACTGATTGCAAGTCCCGTTTGTACCACTCCCACGGAGCACGATCGAAAAGACAAAGTAAAACTCCGTGCGGAAGGTCAGACAAAAAACAAATTTTCACGCGCCAGGGAATGGATAATGAACAGTTGTATCCACGCGAAAGTGCACTTTGCAGAAGTGACTAACCGCAATAACTGCTGCTTCAGTTAGAGAGTTGGTCAGGAAAGCTTTTTATGTACACAAAATGGCACAGCTTTTCCAAGATAGTTCTGCTCGTTCAAATATCCAATAGTTTTGATTCGCTTTAAAATACGAAATCGTAACGGCTCTTCTCTTCGGAGTAACAAACGAAACAATATATAAATCATCAACTGCGATCAAGATAATAAAAAATCTGCCCTATAATTTAACTTAATAGCACTCCATTTAAAAGAATAAAAAATTATTCTAAAAATTTTTATTCTAAAAATATAAGAATATTTAAAAAATAATTTTTTCATTGAATATATACATATGTATATATATTTTATCAAAAAAATGCTTTTTCTTGTCAAATTTTTCATGCTGTAGTATATTAAATAAAATTATTTAACTACGTTTACTTCCAATTGAGTGGAAGTTAATTTTAATTCTAATTTATGCGTATTATATCGTATTATATCGACCAAGAAGGTGTCAAAATCATGATAATTTGTATAAATGATTAAAAGATAAAGCATCAGGTGGAGTTCATGTGATTTGGATCAGTAATTATACATATTACGTGTATTAAATGCGTTCACTCTATTAATTTTCTCAGCTTAATTGACATTGACTTTGCTATTTAATATCAGTTCAATCTTTTAATTCACATACATACTGCATAAATTATAATAATTATCATAAATTAAAAGAGGTATAAATTTGTCATTTCTATCCATATATCCTGATTATTACATATATTTTCATATTATCAATAAGGTTTTTTTGCAATCTGATTGTATACTTCCGGATGACACTAAACGAAAAATAAAAAATACGCAATCCCGTGATTCCCGTCTGTGCAGAAGAAAATTAATGAAATTATTCACATTATTATCTGTCGAATTGTCAGAACTCATAGTTTCCACCACGACAGCTGCTTATTATTCGAAGTATACGCGGCGTAAGAATTAATCATCATCGTGGAAAAGAGCCAACATTGAAATGAGTATCGACTTAACAGAGTGTTTTTTTTCTAAAGATTGGATGTTAAATGGAACGTGGCCTCAAAACCTGCAGTTTCTCCTGAAATAGATTTATACTTGCTGTCACTCGTTATATGAAAATTGGTAACATGTGTAACACAGTCTTTTCAAGGTAGACTTTCGGACCAATTTATAATCGGATCGAGGACATCAAAAACGAAGAAAGAGTGATATCAAATTGATTTAAAACGCCAATGGCAATTACAAATAGTATATATATATATATACTATCGAATATATTAAAAGAAATATAAAATATATATCTATAAAATTATCTAAATTGTATCGTTCCTCTTCCGTTCAGTAACTATAATTTGTTTTACTTTCGTCATCTCTCTCACCGACGAGAAAACATAGTTACCATTTTTTCTAACATGATGAAATAAAATCAATATTTGTTCAAACCAATATTACATGAAATTACGTTACATCAGCCTACATTACGTTTTGATTTGAAACGTTCTAAACTTTCTTGTTATTGTCGAAATAAACGATTTGTGGTATAATCTATTATCTTTAATGATTTACGAGGTCGCTCAAGAATTGAAGTTGTTCCATCAAAGGTAATTAATACGTCTAACTGAATGTTTCTCATTCTTTTACAGCACTTAATGTCCGGATGGCTGTTGGATTACAGCTATAAATGTCAACCGGTCGATTACTCCCACAATCCATCCGCTTTGAGGATGGCGAACCTCTGTTGGTGGTACTTCATTAGCAAGTTCACGGAATTCGCTGACACGGTACGCTTCATTTTTATAAATTCGCAAACGTAATACTAACAATAGTCACTACAAAGCTTGCAAATTAATCTTAAATTAAATTATAATTGAATTAAATTTAAAAAACTGATACAAAGAAACACATTATAATCAGATTTATTATTAATTAAATTCGCGCGTGTATTCGTGAAAACAAATAAATAGAATGTAATGGAAATAAAAATGTCTTTCGATTCTTTCCGAAGCTACCGAAACAGCAAAGCATAAAATTATGCTATTGAGATGCATTATCTTTATAGAACGCATATATGTCGAGACGCATGAAACTTTCTCTTATATTCTATTAAAAAAAACCCAAAAATAATTAACCCTCTGTATTTATGGCATTTGTATTTTTATTTAGATCCTTTCTTGATTTAAAAATGAAAATTATTGCAAATATCTATCTCAGGTTTGGAAATATGAATTATGCCATCAATATACTGCGTTATCTCTAATGCAAAATAACCAAAACCAGTTTCAGCCACGCGAGATATAAAAAATTCTGTTAGACACCAAAATTAATTCGAATAAAAGGGCGAAAAATGTTGTATTATCCGCATACACTTTCGATTCTTAATTCGCACAAACTTACTTTTCTCTCGAAAATTGCGCGCAGTCAACCAAGAAAAACGTATTGCGTTATCTCTTGTTTGTCGTACCGGGATCTGGTGAACGCTCTGCATTTTCAATGAATGTATATACGCGTAAACAGACCGAAAGGTGGAGAAAGAGAGAAGTGGAAAACTATTCCCCGCTAGCTATTCCGCGAGAATCGCATAATTATGTACGTACGCTCGTGTATCCCTTCTCGCGGCGCAATAACCCTTAAGCAATCATTCCCATTAGCGCGAGTGAGCAAGAGCGGCGCCGAATCGCTGTCGAGCACGCAATACCAGCGGATTAAAGGAGCAGATAAGATTTAATCGACTGATCACTACTCGTTTGTTAGGTATTCTGACCCGACAATTCGAAAAGCGGATGTTTAGCTTTGCCAGCAAAACGAAAAAGAGAGATATAAAGAGAGAAAGCGCTTAAATAGATTTTCGACACCGCGTGTACGAAACTCAATCGAATGCAGGAATCATCGCGAAACGGGCTTTTTCGCCATTCGTTGCTCAATTTTGACGGCGGTGTATATTTCTACTATCGCGTTCTATCGTGCCTGGATGACGAAAATCATCGCGTTTCCGTTAATAGACGTAGATATTTTCCACGAGATACAACTCGCGAGCCTCGCATTACCGACAATTAACACGACAATAAAATATCACTTACTCCTTCCTTTCAAAATAAACGGTCGATAAGATTATTTTACTATTTTTTTTTTATTTTAAAACTTAATTCGAAAATATTAATAAATAGACTGAAACAAGTAAATAAATTATTTAAAATTAAGTAACGATAAATTATTTTTAATGGGCGAAACCATTAATGTATAATTTTAGGTGATAAGATTCGAAAGCTTTAACTTGGTTGAATTAAAAATTAAGAAGAAATAAATTCCTTAGTAAAAAGTACTTCTTAATTCTATTTTCTTAATTCTAATTTTGGAATGTCTTATATGCTTTATTAATTAGCATTGCATTCCATTTACTTGAGGTTACGACAGAGGAAGCGGACGCGATACTAAATCATAGGTCAATGAATCTAAATCCAAGCTAAATAAACAGGAAATTACGAGTGCTCGCAAAATTTTGTAACGATATTGCTCATCGAAATTTCAGATATTCTTCGTGTTGCGCAAGAAGGACAGTCAGGTGACATTCCTACATTTGTATCACCATTCTCTAACACCCCTTGAGACGTGGATCTGCGTGAAATTTATTGCAGGTGGTCATGGCACCCTGGGTAATCTCATAAATAACGCGGTACACGTAGTCATGTACGCATATTACATGTTAGCGGCCATGGGCCCGGAATTTCAGAAGTACTTATGGTGGAAGAAGCATTTAACTACTGTGCAATTGGTGAGTAGTCAATCGAGTCGCATCTCTTCTGAAATTAATACGAATCACTCATCTATTGTTTCAAAAACTTGAATTAATAATTAAGGAGAATTAAAATTAAAAAACAAATAAAAATCTACAATTTTTACAGTATGTATTTAAATTAAATCCAAAAATATCTCTTTTTAAACTAATACGAATAAACTTAAACTATCATTTATATGTCGTTCCAAGGGGGCTTGAATTGAATTAGAGTTAAAACACACAAACAATATACGCAATTTTCAAACGGTGCGTTTAGATTAAATTCAAAAAATATAATAGAAGGATAATCGGAATCTTTTCTAACACATATAATTACACAATTTTAAGTACGATTTAACGTAGAAAATCATAAAAGTTTGCTCCGAATTATATAGATCAATTTAAAATGAATTATATGTTTGACGTAAAGGAATCTGGAAAAAATTACTATCTTTTAGAAGAGGAATTCTTTTCTCGTTACATAGCGTATAATTTAAGCCGGTCGGATGTTTGTCGGTTCGTACACACTTCGATTGTACGCAATAATGCCAAGCAAATGTAACGCAAAAGTGCAATATGACCCAATGTATGATCCAATATTCCGAATTACGAATGTGCGATAGTAGCGCGAGCGATTTTTTTTTCGTACGAATCAAAACCGATTCGTGATACCTTCTTCTTGCACAACGCGTCGGGTTTCGCGTCGTGCCGATAATAACCCACGTCGTTGAAAGTGAATGGATAGGCACTACTGACCCATTGAGTGTGCTTTAAAGGGTGCACATCGGCAATACGTGAACTATGCTAATCGTCCGTCGAGGCGCGTAGTATGTTTGCTTTCCTCCTACGAATCTATTTTTCGATGCAATGTATGCCACCGTTCCAACAACAGGTTGTTCAGATAAGAATCAGGCATTAAGTACCAATTACGATGACGCAATGGAATTTATAACGTGTTAGAACAGTATAATTACTGGGGAAACTTAAGATAGAAAATTTCGATAATTAAATATAGATTCACTCATCACACTGAAGTTTACGGAATATATTTCGTTGCTAGTTTTTCTTAAATGCGTGCAAAGAAAAATATTTTTACAGTTTAAAATTAAAAATAGGTCACACCGTGGGTTTCTCAAATGACTTTAAATCAATTGCGCGCTTTAAATTAATGGGGAAAAATGCGATGATTAATGCGTCGTACTTTGTCTACGAAGTATTTCTCGAAACTTGTAATGAAATACATTGCGTAGGGGCTTGAAACAAATTACGCGAGGATAATACGTTTCACACTTGTAGCTTCTAAATGTTATTTACTCTTTAAGTAAAAAGTTTTGCATCCTCTACTTGAAAAAAAATAAGATTACCAAAATTATTTCATATGCTATTAAAATAAATAAAAAATTTTAATATGTAAATCATTTACGATGTAATTACAAAAATTTACGGTACAATGTGATTCAAAAAATATATTTTAATTATTTACACCGTTTAAAACATTTCAGAAAGTATTTTCTTAAATTTCCGTATTTATTTAAATAGGCATTCAATATTTAGTCAGAAGATTTCTTTTAAGCTTGTATGTTATAATCCATACACGTAAGTTTATAATTAAAATTTAATTAATTTTATCAATTATTTAATTTACTTTATCGATTAATAGAATTCTTTATTGAGACAAAATTGAAATAAAATATTTCCTGAAATACAAGCTCGAGGACTACGCATAAATGAATAATCAAAGACTAACTAAAGTCACGATAAAAGCGGAAAATATTTGGCAAGCCATCTTGCTGCGAGACAATCGGAAAAATCGGTGAAACTCGTTCGGCGAAAGGCGAGTACTGTACTTATTAATAGGGAGACCGCTAAAATCGACTTCGTCGCTGAAAAGAGGGCACGTTCGAAAAACCGGCGCGGTCGGCCCGGATACGCGAATTGCGCGAACGAACTCGCGATTGCTCGCGGATTCTGGGCCATCGGCCATTGGTGTTCGTTAGATCGGTCAATCCCGGTTTCTACCTAGGCAAAATTTCACGCCAAGCGTACGTAGGTAGGGGTGAGGGAAAGTGAAAAGTACAACGCGCGTTGGGCAATTCGACTCGACTAGACCTCGCTTTAGCCGGCCGCCGAACTCGGCCAACCACGTTGGCAGTGGCGCAACAATTTGGCATTCCGATATGCCATACAGCACCTGTGTACCACCACCATCACCATCATCGCGACCACCATCACCGCCACCGACACCATCGTCATCATCACCGCCGTCGTCCTCGTCTGCTCTCGTCGCCACCACCGCTGCGACCACCACCGCTGTCGGCACCGCCATCGTCATCATTGTCGTCGTCGTCGCGAGCTACCACGAACCGGCCACATACCTACGAAGCCTCACCTATATGCCTCAACCTATCCCAGTTTATCTCGCAAGACCATTGATACATACCGGCGAATATGTCCAGCCGAGGTACAGGTGTACCAGCGGACTCCGCTTTGTATCCACTCATGATGCATTCTCTCGAAGAACTCCGTCGTAATAAGAGAACACATAGGGACACAAGCGGCACTTTCAGAAAAAAAATGTCTTCGATGATGAAAGTACTTTGAATCGAATGAGAGATTTATAGATATGCAGTCATTTAATCTTTCACGTATCGCGGTTGCTACATCGACTACTACATACGCAAAGGACTTAAATGAGATAGTTGATTGTTTAAATGGATAATGATCGAAAATTCATATTTTGCTCAAAAATTAATTTTGCGGAACGAAATTAAATGAAAAGTTCAAGAAGTTAAAGAATATAATAGTCCGAACACTTTTCAATAGAATTGAACGCGTGCGTTTTTATCTAAAACTCTTAAACCAATCTATTCATCCCGTGAAAGGTTGTCGATTGCATTACACTAACAAAAAATATTTCTATGGCGTACTTAGCGAATCAAGATGCAAGATGTTTGGCATTTAAATAAGTGAGAGTAAAAAGAATAAAATTCTAGTAAATTGTCTGGAAAATCTCACATATTGCAATAGATACGTCAATCGTAAAATTAGTGTATGATATATTATACGAGTTGTAAAAAATAATTCACACAATTGTTTAAACATCAATTAAACCATTTCATGGATTAAGACTTAATTAAGACTTAATTACGATTAATTAAATATTAGATTATCACGACAAACAATTTTTTTTGGTTTCTTTGATATATTTAATAATGAGCTCTTTGACATCTAAAAATAGATGAACAGAGAGCTTTAGCAAATTATTCAGTTTAAAAAATTCTAATTTTAAATCACGTAATAAATACGCAAATTCACGCAATATAAAAATAGTTCTATCAGCTTGCTTATAGATCTAAAAAAACGTTATCATACGTTTTTTTTTCATTTTGATTATCTTTATTAAATCAAATTTAATTTAGTTAATAACACTTATTCAAATATCTTGCTATATAATATATAATAATAAAAATAATACAAATATTAATAATATATAATTATATATAATATATAATAACATATAATATATAATAATATAATAATATCTTTGAGACACACACGTAGAATAATCTTTCAAAGATAAACGCGTTCAGAATCAGACACATTCGCTCGCAAATCCCGTTTTATGTGAAAACAGGATTGAGGGTAGGATTAGACACGATACTGAAAGAATCAATAATAAAGTAGTGCGAGTTTTTACTGACAAATTCACGGTGAATTTAACTATCTGTATGTCAGAAACTCGGCCATCGCACGCCTATCCGTATACTTTCTATAAGTCGGTCAACGTGTGTTTAACATTTATGTGTGACGACTCATCCCATTGACTAAGAATCGCTTTTTCTTTCTCACGTTTTGTACTGATCTTCAAAGATAATTTAAACATGAGAAATATCTAACTCTCGTAAGGTAAATCTTACACAAAGTTGTACCGACAGCAACGCTCGCACGCTATAAATATTGTCTCATTCACGGACTGGCCTCTCGGTCGTTATACGTTAAGAGAGAACGATATGCGCTGGGTATATTAGATATATGAACAGTTATTGCTACATACTGCATTGCGTTCTTTCTTCGAATCGCTTAATGAATTCGGTTGCAATACAGAGTTGATCGAGTCAACCGAGTAATACGCAACGCACACGGCTGTGCAGAAATCGAGAAAAACATAATGCGCACGGTGTAAAAAAATACGTCGATTCTCTATTAAATATGTATTTTAAAAAAAAAACGCAAGCTTAAATCAATTATGTCAATTAATTATATATAAGTTATATATTAATTATATATAATTATATATTAATTATGTATAAGTTGATATATATATATATTACAAGATTCATATACTATTATATATAATATAATTTTTACGTAAATTGTAAGATTTCTGGATTTATATATATGTTTAAATCCAGAATTCTGATGCTTCCATATTTAATTTGGTTGATATTCATAGGCCGATATTCATAGTCAGTTCTTATTTTAAGACCGTCTTAAGTAAATCTTAAATCGCTAATGCGGCCCTCTGATTGGTTCGTGACACTTCAAAACAAAACTTAAGACGGTCTTGAATATAAGAATTGACTATGAATACCGGCCATAGTCTGTTCTTATTTTGAGACCGTCCTAAGTAATATCTTAAGATGCTAATACAGCTCTCTAATTGGTTCATGACATTTTAAGACTGTACTTCGGATGATCCTAAAATTGAGATCCGCCTATAAATATCAGCTTTTAACTCTCGATAGTTTTACTCACCACTTATAAATTCTAGTGCCCGACTGTATTGTTAAATCTGCTGAATTGTTGAATTGATTTTGCAGGTGCAGTTCTTCCTAGTGTTTGTGCATAGCGCACAGGCTCTCATCTTCGATTGCGGTTATCCCAAATTGATCGCGGCCCTCCTCCTACTTCATGCGACGATCTTCTTCGTGCTCTTCTCCGACTTCTATAGGTCCGCTTACCGCAAAGGAAAGTCCGCAAAGGAATTCAAGGCTGAATAGAACACACGAGGGAACATATACGAAAGGGAAAATCTTCGTTCCGACGAACGAAACACGCAATACACACGTACACACATGTCGCGTCGAAATGTGGCTCCTTTCTATACCGGTGAACTTTTACGCTCGTTAATGTATCGACAGATGAGGAACTCATTGACCAGTCATATACTTGAAAATGACAATTGAGTCAACCAAGTGCGAGAGCAATTTAAATATTTAAATATACACGCGTTCTACACGCAAAATATCGAAATTTCTGATCTACTCTGAAAACAATAGAAAATTATAAATAGGTCGATATAAAGAGAACTATGGCGCCAACAAAAATTATGCCGATAATAATTTATAATTCTTATACATAAATAATTACAAAGAATGGCAAGTAGCGTAGGGGAAAATTTCAGTCAGAAAAATTGACAAATGGGAAAGAAGGGTCAGTTGGTTAACGGGTTAATGCTATTGTATTTCTTATCTGTTTGCCAAGGCGATACAATGAAAAGTCTGCGATGACACAGGAAGGACTGTCTATTAGAAATGTCTTTACGTCTGGTGGTGATCAAATGTGATTGTTTGATTGCTTTTGCAGAGATAAATTGTATTGGCTCCCGATACATGAACGTCGCGTTGAAACGTTTTTCGACAGATAATCGAGGTCAAACGTTTCACTGGTGCGGAGCACGAAGATTTCTTTCTCACGGAAGAATATTTTTATTTGTTATACCCTCTCCGGGCGTGTATCTTCCGCAGGATATCTCAGGTCTCGCGCGCACCTTGGACTAACTTTAATAGCTTTAAAATGTTGCCTCTATTATATTTTAATCGGCCTCCATCGCCCAATTAACATTGTTCTTTAGGAGTTTAAGAAACGTCGCAAGTTAAATAAAATAAATGGTAAATGTAACTTTCTCTCTCCTTTTTGAGGATAAAAAACCTAGAACTTTGATGTTGCAATAAACACAACGGGGAACACAGAGACGAAACGAAGCAATAATAAAATGTATACGGCTTGAAAATTACATTGGTTACAATTGGAAAAATACTCTGCCATAAATCGGTCTTAAAAACTGTGCAATCGTGCGTGTTCGATATTTGTAATTTTATTAGAATCAATGTATTAAAATAAAAATTTGAAGACTCACACGTGCACGATATGTTTTGTGTAATTCTTAAATAATTCTGGAGTCAATTAATTAATGCAAAACAAATGAAAATATATATATGTAAGAAGCTCATCTTTGCATTATGTTTAAACCAACCGAGATTGCTACAGCTTTTCAATCGAGAAATGGAGCAATCGGGAAAGGTGCAATGTACGCTCGCCAATGCTATAGACTCCCAGGTATACCGCAGTGCGACACGAATTACGACAGACCCTTACCAATAAATTTATATCGAGAAATAGCTGGAAATGTGAAAAAATTCATGTATCTACATCAACGATATACTGTGATACATCCCGTCTTCTTTAAAAATCATACATGGGAAGAACGATTTTGCTGAAGTATCTAAAAATTTAACTAGCTACAGATCTGAAAATAATTTTGTTGGATTATCAAAATAATTATGTAGGATACTCAAGCGGGTTTCTGAAATCCAAAAATTGTTTACAGCATTGCTCATCATATTTCATATATACTCGTAATTAATTTAATGGTCCAACAAAATTATTTTCAGATCTAATTAAATTTTATATATTTCAGCAAAATTGTTCTTTTCGTACGACTTTCCACACGGAAAAAACAGTTTTATTGAAATATTCAAAAATTTATCTAGACACACATAGATCAGAAAATAAATTTTGTTAAACCATCAAAACAATTTTGTAGGACGTTCAAGCTAATTGCTAGAATGCCGAAACCTTTTACAGCATTGCTCATTATATTTAAGTCTTCCATACGTATAATAATTTTGACAATCTAACAAAATTATTTTTAGATCCGTATTATCTAGCTAAATTTTTTGATACTTCAGCAAAATCATTCTTTCTATGTGGCTAAATGAAGTTTAGCAACAACTCGCGATTATATATTAATTACTAATACATATGGAGGAAATCTCAAATTATATTAATACCATATTTTATTGCTTCGATTCGTCTTGTTAAACTCACCATTCTGTGAGGTACAGAGAGGCGATACATGTATATTTATATATTATTTGATTTAACGGAGAGAATTATTTCGCGAAACCACGCTGATGTTTCACCACTTATTCTACTTCCACGGGATTACATAGCGAGACGCGAGATGACGAATGTCACGAAGAACCGGCGCGGACGCACGGTCCGACGCCGTCGGAGAGGACCCGCGGAGTTGCACGTCCGCACAGCGCTTCTCGTTTTATCGATTTCCTCGATGAAGCTGCGCAGCCACGAGAAGCGCACGAAACGATACCGCGAACAATGCAGGACGATGGCCGAGGGGCGATTACGATAAGACTCTCGAGGTTTAACAGTTGTACGATAAGATGATAAGTTATTCTTTCGACGCGAGACAATAATCTTAGGGTTACGGCTCTCGCATACGTCGGTCGCGCGTACGTGCACCGTCTTGTACATATTGTATCTCTCATTTTGTAACGATGAATAAAATATTAATTAAAATATTAACTCTGAATATGAATTCTACTTTGAATCTGCGCCTGCAAATTAATTGCCTAACAATCACAAAAGGTGTTTAATTTTAAGATATTAAAATCTTTTAAAGATATTTTATTTTTAAACGAGCATGTAAAACGCTAAAAAGTGTGTAGTTTTGACAAATGTCTTATTTGAAAACACATAAAGGTGTTTAACTTTTTAAAATACATTATTTGGAAACATCTAAAAAATGTTTTAAACTAAAAACGCTTTTATTTTAGATGTTTAGTTTCTATAAAGACAATTAATTTTATTTCATTAAATTTGCCAGTTTTGCTGGCTACAATATATATAAGTAGGCGTTAATTCTTCTTTACGAGAAAATCTTCCAACACTATATCATCTTTCGTGTTTCGATATAGATATCAAAACACTTGTTAGCATCACAAGTATGTCTTATATTTCAAAATGCTTCACTTTCTGTGAATGTTTAATATCAATTAAATATTGTTTTTCAAGGTGAAGAAAGTAAACTCTCAACTATCATAATTAGACATTTTTTTTCGTTTACTTGTACAAAGAAAAAAATTAATACTTTTTAATAATTTAAATAGTTAAAACTTTTTTTAATAGTTAAATAGTTAAATCTAAACATTATGGTGTTTAGATTTAAAACACTAAAACTGTTTAAAGCTAAAACATCTTTTATTATCAAACGTTTATTTTGAAAAATATTTTTTTAATATAAGCATTTTAAACACTGCACTTTTTACAGTGAATCGATTAATAAAATAAATAACGCTAGCTTGTTACGTAATTATGTCATAAATACACAAAACTTCTCACACAAACTTTTTTGTCACTCTGTAGAGCGTGAAATACTTTACGTTTTTCTAAGATACATGTTATGGAATTATTTAGAACAGATTCCGATTAGAATTTAATTATTCTTAGATTTCCTAGATGTCCATTCTAAGAAAATCGGAATTCCGATCGAAATCTATTCCGAATAGTTACCATAATATGTGTCTAAAATCCGAAATAATTCCCAGCAGTTCGATTTTAGCAATTTAAATTTTATATTAATTTAACGCGAACTGTCAAAGATTATTACCGCGTTTATCTATCGTTTCATAAAGTAGAAAATTTATTGTTACATACATTTTATTGATATAGCTTATTTACATTAGCGGGACAATTCCCTTTTTTACATAGCAGTGCAGTCTAAGTTACCGACGACGATGAATTAAATTTATCAAAATTCAGTGGACTTTCACGCTGCTGCTGCTTGCCGTATCCTCTTTTCTCTTTCGAGAAGACGACGTTCCCTTTCATATTCTTTCATTCTTATGACGTAACTGCACAGATACAATATTATTATTAATGTATCTTGAAAATTTATAATATGATACAGGTATTTCAAACAATATGAGATACTTACTCTTCAACGTAGCACGCGTTATATTGGTGTCTTTCATGCGCGCATTTCAACATGAAGGGAAAATGACGTCTCTTACACTCATGTAATTCCATATACTTGTGGGCGCAATAATCACGTTTCTCAAGAGGAATCTTGAAAGCCATCATGTCTTCTTCTGACAACGGCTTCTCTGTAAATTTGGCACACTAATTAGAATCTGGATGGAACACATATCCTCTGATATCTAATTAAATTTATATAAAATTTGAATCATAAATGCTATTGCTGATCATATATAATTCTTCAGTTAATGATAGATATAAGCAATTAAAACATATTCTAATTTTCCAAATATGATATTAATGGTAAAACAATAAAACAACCAAATGTCATACCATTGTAAAAATTAAAACAATTATTCACTAAATTAATTGAAGATAATTCAATTAATTTGAAGATAATTGAAATAATTTTTTTTGAAGATAATTTAAAAAAACACATAAAAACAATTGAATTTTTAACTTACTTGTCATGGATAAATCATTCAGGAATAGAACATATATTTAAGTGAACTTCTTTCCGGAAAAATATATTAATATTTTCATGCACTTTTTATATATCCAATAAACAAAATGTTAGTAGCATAATTTACTAGTACATTTAAAAGCAGAATGTTGTCGCAGGTCAACATTAATTGCATCTACATTAAATGTAATTAAACCAGCAGAATCTACAGATGTAATCTGACGGTAAATAGAATATTTATGATTTCATTGTTCAACATCTAATGAATTTGTTTGCTTTTATAATTTTCACTTTATTTCAAAATACACAATATAAGATGCTTTCCATTTAGTGACACAAGCCAACACAAACATCATTCTAGTTTGCTCATTTTTATAATTCTTCCCTATAATTTTTCCCTCATTTCAAGATGCAGAATCGACCCCCTTGATGCAAAATCGATTCCTGATTTTATTCAATTTCTGTAGTCAATCTGTTACTATATTCTACTAACAGATTCTTGCTGGCATTCTACCAACAAAATTGGTAGCAAACATTTTGGAAAATCTCTTTCAATTTTAAGTATTTGCATATTTAATTATGGAGGTAGGGTAGATGTTATGAAGTTGATTACAGTAACACATAATTAAATGACCAATAAAATTATCAGTCCCATAATTATGTCATCTGGTCTCAAGAGGACAAAAGAATCTATCAAAACTAGATGACAATAAAATTCTGATTCCACGTCCAGACAATCGCAAATACACATTCAATTGATAATAAAATACAAATTACGCGACAAAAAAGAGGTTAGGTTCGAACATACTTGCCTCTGATTTTTCGACCATTAGGAAATCCAAACATCGGATCGAACGTCGGTTTACCATCGGACTTGGGCATCGTGTCGGGATGCGTTATGTAGGTAGCGATGAAATTACCCATTATTTAATTTAAATTATATCCAGCGAAACACAATCGAAAGAAAATCGTGAGTGCACCGTTGTTGGGTCGCACTGACATCTACTTACTCCTCCACTAATCTAACTTATGTAAGGTGTACCGATTCTACCGACATACAAAACCAAATTACACCGATTAATTCAAATAATTATTTACTTATTAAATGAATTATTAAGTGATTTACTTGATAGATCGAAAATTTAGAAATCCCACGTCTGAACGATTTTATCAAAATTATAAATAAAAAGTTAAAAAATTTCTCACAAGCTAAACTTTACAAATGCAAATATATAATCATATATTTCATATTTATCCAACTTGTTCAAAGTTCAAAACTCTGCAAATTCTAGTACAAAATATGAGTTTATACACGATTACGAAGGAATATTCAATAATAAAAACACGAGTCGCTTGAAAATACTCTTTATTGATCTGAAATAAATATATTGATATATTAAAATATCGTTCAGTGTAATAATGAGGAATAATTATAAAAATCGCTTCCAGGCTAATCTCCATATTTTATTTTTTTACAAAAAAGTAATCTGTATTATTTCAAAGGAGTAGTAGATCTGTGTAGTATACAATTTTTTATCAGCATCACATGTGTACTATTATCACGGCTTACTCCGTCAAGCTGCATACTTACAATAGGAAGTTTGTTTTTCAACTTATATCATAATTTAATCGTCATCCTCTTCCATAGGTTCCACAGCTCCACTGCCTGGAACATAATAAGATATAAAATACAATATTGTATAATAGAATCCAAATCAATTGTTTAATAATCGTTTTCGTTTCCAGATCTGCATTTAATGTGTATAATAATAATATTGTGTATTTGTTGATATCAACAGTATATTATTGACTCTGTCTATAAGATCTATATAAGAATTATATGTGTATGCAATGTATAAGAAATTTTTATACCATTTTGCAATCGTTCATCGCCTGGTATGTGACCAGCTTGCAGCAATTTACTAAGTCTCTGTACCTCCTCCAAAGAAGACGCATTTGAAATGGCCTCTCGAATTTTATTACGTTCCTCGGGAGTGGTCAAAGGCTTGTCCGCAGCTGCACCTGCTGTTTGTGCCTTCACCTTTTTAGCTATCTCGCGTGCCATCTCTTTGCCACGCTTGCTTCTGAAGTATTCTGTCGCTGCATCACGCTCTGCCTGCTTGATTTTTCGAAAGTCGAGCAATCTGAGTTGGGGAAATCTGTAGACGATGTACTGTCTGTACTGTGGTTTAGCGGACACTGGATTTTGAAGCAGACACAAATTTGTAAGATTCTTCAGTGGTATCAGAGGCTCCAGATCACCCAGTTCTTGTATCATATTGCCAGTCAACATCAAACATTGCAAGTTAGGTATATATTGCTCTAATCCTTCGCCAATCCTGACGATACGATTGTTATTGAAGAACAGGGTCTTTATCCTTTTCAAAAGTGGAAAACCGTCTAGCTTACGTATGTCGTTATCAGAAAAGTCTATCGTGTCAAACTGATCCTATATGAAAAGCAATGTAGTATAATGTAGTAATTATGTTATAATAAAACTATATATTTTGAGGCTAAAGATATAGAAACTATAATATAAAAATATAGAGATTATAAATATAAGTGTCTCCTAAAGAAGTATATACCTACCAAAGTCGCACCTAGGTTCTCGATGGTGGGTATCTTATATCCTGCAACACACCAGTAAAATAAAAATAATGGAATGAATGCGATATATGTAATAACAACCGATTTTGTACGCAACAAACCTCGGAGATCTAATTCACGATCTCGCACAGGATTAATGTACTGCATAGATTGCTCAATGAGTTCCGGCGTCAATTTCACCATCTTGAGCGGTTTTTATAACCACTATTTTTATAAATCTGTTTTCAAACACTAAATAATGCGACTGGACGTATTACAAATTACAAGCACTCGCACGTCTTATGTTATGTGCGTCGCTCAATTTGAGAAAAAGAAATTTATGTGTTTAGGGTTAGGTTTTAGGTTAAGTTAAAACGTTAGAAGTAACTAGCGACACCAACAACAAGGCACGACAACATTCGAAACATTTATCAATATTAGGTACGACAATAATTCTCCTTATCTACTGTATATAAACGTATTCTTATAAGTGAAAATCGAAAATTACTACTGCAATTAATTTGGAAATTAAAACATAATTTTAACAAATAGTCCAACATTCGGCATATAAAAAAATAATAAGCATGATTTTGATAGACTGATAAGCTGATAATTAAATATATTGATTATAGTTCTAATATACAATTTAAGTTTTTTTGTAGATAATTTATAGATATCAATTATATAGTTCCATACAAGCTTCTTGTAAATAAAACGATTAAACTCCGATTAATTCAATTGGTTCAATCAATAAAATCACTTGTGACGCAAAATTTGTAATATTATAATTATAAATTTTGTTTCAAATGATTTTGTTGATTGGGACCAATAATCATGTATTATATATATAACATTATTTTGTTAACATAAATAAAGAATTATTAGTTTGTTTTAGAAATCGTATTTTTTTTACTTATTAAGAGAATTACTCATCAATTAACTTAATCAACTGAATTAATGGTTTATGGAAAAATTTGTAAATACATATAACTCGTTCCCATAATCTCTCTTTCTGTGATAAAATACAAATAGTTAACAATTCTTATTCATATATATTAACAAAATACTTAAAGTGGTAGTTACAGTTTATTGGAATTACTCATATAAATATACATTATACATTATATATATAATATAAATATCACAATGCATTTGGCTTTGCAAGAAAGAAAAACAAGTAATTTGGTACATATTGTTCATCACATAAATTATGCTAAATTAATGATGGCATAATTTATCTTCAACGGACAAAATCCGCGCTATTATTCTAATTATTAATATTTATCAAACTTATCAAAATATGATTTCCACCATGACAGCTCACAACACGAGAAATAACAAAGAATATATAATGAGCATTTTTGTCTCATTCAATATTTCTTGCAAATATGAAAATTGCATTTCTTCCTCTATTCTAAAAAACAAGGCGATAAAAACATCAATAACTCAGTTAATAATTGTACAATGACTCGCAGTAGTACATAATAATATCTAATCGTGTAACACGTGTGTTTTGCTATAAGATAATGACTTTCTTCTTTCACATCCGGCAGGATATTAAAAAATGTAAAAAATATTCTTACCTTTGTGATTTTTTTATTCTATTCGGTATTTAGAAAAAAGAAGCTGGATAATAAGAGAGTTCGTAGGCTTCAATAATTCAATTTTTACAATCTTGTTTATAGCATTCAGTATATTTACGCCTCAGGCCCCTTGGTTCTGCAACAGGTGATATATGCAAAACGTGTTGTATTTAGTTCATGACAGAGCAATCTCTTAGAATATTTCACAAAGATTGCATAACTATATATTAAACGCGTATAAGTAAAATGCAAGTGGTAATAAATAAAATCCGGTTCTCGATTTAATAAAATAAGCAAGTATATTAAGCATTAGAAATATAATGCAGTCGCTAAGTAAGTACTTTATTTCATCATGTCTAAACATCGACATTATAATAGTAAATTGTAATCAGTAAAATAATCAGTCAAAAATAATTAATAATATATAATTAGTCAATTTTTATTTTAACATTATGTCTTATAAGATCAAGAAGTGTGTTTGGATAATCTCGTAAAAGATTTACATAAAGAGAAAATTGAGAAATTGTAATTCTTATTCATTTGAAACTGTTGCGTAAAGAATAAGAATCCTTTTTATCACTCTCTAGGTTTCCCACATTTCGTATTTTCTTCGAATTTTCATGGTTAGTATAATATCGCTTGAACAGATTTTGTAAATGTACGACTATTACGATGTATGAAGGTTATGAATTTCTGAGTTTAAATTTTCTGGAAAAACGTAAATTTAATAAGAATCGAACTAATTAAAAAACTAAAGCAACTGAATAAAGAATTCAAACAAATATTATTTTAACAAAAACTTCAGTTTAATTTGCATCTTGCATAGTAAAGTAAATAAACTAAAAAAATGTGCAAGATGACGACGTTCATCTAATTATGAGTTTTCTTTGTGGAAAGTTACAAATGTAATTGTTTTATTTCTTCAATAGACGTAAAATACCCAGAAGACTTGAATAACATTTAATTGCCGGAACAAATGATTTCCGTCCATTTATCATTGATTTATCAGATTTTAATTAAAGGAAATTAACATATGACGATTGATATCATAAATTCATAAATCTATATGAATATGACATAATGATTTTCAAATAGTGGGAATATTTTTTATTCGAGCTGCTCAAGCGGAAGACAAAACTTGGAAAAATACTTATATCATGACGTATTTCCAGTAATCTTTGTTAACTGCTTCTACGTACATTTTGTTTTTAACTCAATATTAGTTATTTTTTTCTATAAATTACATTGGTTTACAAAAAAATTTTTTTTTTATTATTTTAAACCGGAAAAGGTTTTTCTATAGATTTTTGAATGTCGCAAGTCTAATTTCATCAGTACGTCAGATTTCCGAAATAATTGAGATTTAATGCGCAAAAAAATGACTTTGCGAAAATTAAACCTCAATTATTTCGATAACCTGACGAGCTAAAAAATTTGGCTTGTGGTATCTTTTTCAACATTCTATAAGAAACATTTTGTTCTCTCTCTCTCTTTCTCTCTCTCTCTCTCTCTCTCTCAGTTCAAAGTAATTTTTTTAAGTAAACTAGTATTATTAATAAAAGTTGTTACACGCAAAATTTTTTATTTTGTAATTTGTAATTGTAAATACTTTATAAAATAGGCCCGGCAAAAAGTCCTTTCGTTCTGTTAATATTTTTTATTACTCTTCATTTTTATAGATTGTAAAAATATTTTTTTTCACTTCTACATGCTATATTAATAAAATCGATCGAAAATTAAAATTACGAATTAAAGATAAAAAAAATAATAGTTTCTTTATAACGCGAAGTACAATACGGACAAATATCATTAGAGAAAAAGAAAAATTTCGTCGAAGCTTTATTGCAAAGAAATGAAGGTCAGTATAAATAACGATAATAGATAAATATATCTATATGTAAATTCTTCCACTGATTACCATATAACTACTTCTAGCAATTAGTACATTACGCAGTATATAACTATTATAAGACGTCTTCCAGATAAATTATGTGAAGATGCATTGAAACGGACCGCATACAATTGTTTTCGCGTTTATTGTTACTTATAAATAAAACATTCTCAGAAAAGCAATGCACTTTGGACCGAGTAAGACAATTTGTCTTTTAAAATCTCACAAACTCTCTCGTAATCTTTAAAAAGATGAAGCTCAGAATAGTATGAAATGTATCGATACAGGTTAGTCATAATAAAATATATCACACCCTCGCAAGAAAAGTGTCACAAGTAAAAAATATAAAATTGTTCAGGAGAAAAGTAAGAAAATATTTTGAAATTAATATATTTATTACAAGTATTAAACATAAGTTAACATAGAACTAATTATATATTTAAAATTAATAAGAAAAGAAGAACCATTTGTATTTGCAAAGCCTAAAAACTACCTCGTTTGCAAATACATTGTTTGAGTTATTTTTAATCATTTTTATAGGTCATTTTTTACGTTAAATTTGTAAATTTGTGTAAATAAAGAAAGGTATCTAGAATATAAATAATATTTTTTCGTAACTTCAATAACATTAAAAAGTTATTCAAGAATAAAGGCTTAAATGTGGCGTCTTTCTTCCAACTACCTTACAATTCACTCAAAAAGAAGATTTTTTTCAAGGCAGAGTTTCACTCGATTCCTTAATGTACGATTAAACACTTATAAAAAAATATCTCTTATTTTTATATTCAATATATTCTAATATATCCAAAACTTATTAATATCAAAAGAGAATAAATAGCAGCGTCCCCTTGTTAATAGATACGAATTAATAACTAGTTTAAAAAGTAAATAAATAAGCACATTAGGTATTCGTCATATCAAATCATTGGCTACGTTCAGCAAACAAAGCAGCTCAGAGAATGCTAGTAATTCATTTATCTTTAATATAATTGCTTCTTGTCTATAATTCTTTGCTAGGTAATAATGGCTGTGTTTCAAAAAAGCTTGGTGAGAAAAAGCTTGTCTATAGTTCTTTGCTAAATTTAATAATGAATGTATAAGAAACCAATCATAATATAGATTTTTAGATTAGTATTAAATAGGTTTGTACTGAATTATAAGTTTGTATTTCATACATTAGAGAGGTTGCATATACTTAATCTAAATTAATATTAATGATAAACACACAAAATTAACTGTGCAAAATGACTGTGCGAATACCACATGAAGTAAATATCTTTACATCCCTAGACGGCACACAATATTTACAAAATATTACAAAATATTATATTTATAAATATTCATAAGATTTATTTTAAATATTTTGTAAATATTTTTATTTTTTATGATCTTAGATTGCACAGATCATAAACATTTATTATAAATATTATGAAATATTTATTAATATAAAATATGTATGAAATATTTATATAACATTTCAAAAAATGAATATTAATAAATATTTATCATAAATATTCTGTGCTGTCTGGGTCATTGTTCATGGTCTGTCTAATTAAATCACATTGAATTAAAATTAGAAGTAGATTATAATAGTTGCATTTAGAAAAAGCAACTTAGCGAGCACTCAGTGATTCTTTAATTTAATCCTCGGATATAGCAGACATCGTGATACTCGCACGCACGGCGAACGCAGAGTCAAAAGTGATCCAAGAATGAAATTATTTTAAAACGTTTGAAAAGCAGTTTTTTATTCACCCAAAGAAAATATTCTATCATTTAGCGGTTCCGTGTTGATGTCAGAGAATTTTCCATTTATGTATGACCTCAAGAGGATACTCTACAAAGTAAAGGAATTTCGTATATATAGAGTACTGGATTTAGGATTGCAATCTTCTCAATACTACATTGAAAAAAATGCATGTAATTTTACATGGAAATTACATGTTTATGACTGG
>NW_017256532.1:768689-810309 GCF_001594055.1 Mycetomoellerius zeteki
ATGACTGGAAAATTGCCTAAATATGATTGGAAATTTACAATTTCCAGTAAATTTCTAAGCATATTTATGTAATTTAGATAATTTTCCAGTCATATACATGTAATTTCCATGTAAAATTACATGCATTTTTTTCAGTGTAGAAGAATGTCTTGCATGTATTGATATGCACGCGTACACTGAAAAAAATGCATGTAATTTTACGTGGAAATTACATGTATATGACTAGAAAATTATCTAAATTACATAAATATGCTTGGAAATTTACTGGAAATTGTAAATTTCCAATCATATTTAGGCAATTTTCCAGTCATGAACATGTAATTTCCATGTAAAATTACATGCATTTTTTTCAGTGTTCTACGGTAGCACGTAAATAACAAACTTCTTCTAACAATAAGCGTGCCGCTAGTATTTTGTATATCCTCTTACTTCAAAAGACTATTCGAGTTATTATAATAGAATTTTCTATACAGGAATTTATTTTTGATCATAGCTCATGTGTCCTCATTTTTATAAATAAATATGTATCATAAATACACGCACCTGATTCATGTAAGATTAATGTAAGATTTTTGCTTAGAGGAAATGCTAAGAAAAATTCCCCGCTTATCGGCAGAATATGTTTTTTGTAGCGTACATATGATTACTTCTTGTTTACAGTTTTTGCTGGATCTAACAATAAATGCACCCAAAAAAAATATTCTGTCGATAAGCGGGAAATTCCTCTTAGCATTTCCTCTAACTCTAAGTAAACAATCTTACATTAATCTTACATTAATCATCAGGTGCATGTATTTATAACATGTATTCATCTATCAAAATGAGGATATATGAGCTATGATCAAAAATAAATTCCTCTACAGAAAATTCTATTATAATAACTCAAATAGCCTTTTGAAATAAAAGGATACATAAAATACTAGCGGCACGCTTACTTGTTAAAAGAGGTTTGTCATTTACAATGCTACAATAGTACGCGTGCATGTCAGTACAAGACATTCTTCTAGTATTGAGAGGACCGCAATCCTAAATCCAGTACTTTAGGATTATACGAAATTCCTTTATTTTGTAGAGTATAATGAGGTCATATATAAATAGAAAATCCTCTAACATTAACACGGAATCACTAAATGGCAGAATATTCTTTTTTGGGTATGTAAAAATACAATCATAATAAACTTTATCATAATTAATTTTGGTTAGTTTCTACATTTATGATTATCTTAGATATAGCAAAGAACAACAGACAATATTTAAGAAGCAATCATATTAAAGAATTATTAAGTGTTCACCAAATTGCTTTTTCTGCTGAATGCAACCATTATTACCTATTCCCAATTTTCATTCAATTAAAAGTCGTGTATATAAATATACATAAGTATCTAATGGTATAACCCAGACAAAGCACATAATATTTATAAAATATTTATAAGATTTATGGGTCAATTCTAAGCAGAATCGTAAGGCTCGTAACATGTTCTCATAAGACTTGTAAGAATTTATAAGTTCTTATAACTTTATGCTATATTATTATAGATAGCTTCTTGCTAGCCATAAGATTTACAAGAAATCGTAAATATTTACGAATGATCGTATATCTTATGGTATACATAGAATTATAATATCAATCACAAGTATTATTGATTAGCACATTATATTCTAATATTCACACAACAAAATTATAATAAAAATGTTTCCTCCTAAATTCGGAAATTAATTTTATGGTACTTTGGAAACGGTCACCCATCTTAAAACTGTATCGTGCACATCCACCTGTTTAACTTCTACAATCGTACGGAAGTCGCTATTTCGATAATCCACAAACATTGAATGTTAATGGATGTATATCTGGTCAATAAAGGTATTGCCAAAAAGATGGAACATGTATAGTTAAAATATATTTCTTTCATAAATGAATCTAAAATAGTCCTATTTCAGCGAAGAAAATAGTTGCAAAACACATTTGCTTTATTAATAGGTATAGCTGAATGCTAGTTTGTACTCTCTAAAACAGATGAAAGGTTCCAACAAACATTTTAAAAATACCATATTTATAAAATACTAGTGATATTTATTATAAATTACTAGAAATCTTTATATATTTATACTTATCATAAATATTATATAAAACATTTAGTCTATAATATTTTAATAATATTTCGAATAAGTTTTATATAAAATGTGTATAAAATATTTATATATTATATTTAAAAAAATAAGTAATAATAAATATTTATGAATATTTATCATAAATATTATGTACTGTCTGAGAAAGAGATTTGTATCTTATAGTATCGCATAGTCATGGTTAATTTTCCGTTTATTCAACAATTCTCTCATCATTAATATTAATTTAAGATTAAGTATATGCAACCTTAATTTCTAATGACATATAAATTTGTAATTCAATATAAACCTGTTGAATTGTAATGTTTAAATCCATATTCAACAAACGATACTTTAAATAACTAAGGAAAGAAACTGCAAGGTTCACGAAACGTTGACATTCCAAGAATGGATCTGGACACGGAGAAAACCCACGAAACGCATGATTTTCATATAGGAAACACCCGTGGAAGCCTCAAGAATATTAAGAAAAGAAAATAAACAACAATAAATAACTTCATTTTAATTAATGTAATGACATTGGTGAAAACGAGCTGAAATTTACGTCAATGAATATTTATTCCAAACATTATCGATATATAACGAAGAACAAAGACTTACTATATCTGTAAGTGTGATTTATTCATGATTGTTCGTTCCAAAAACATAGAGAAAATGGACTGTGCAATCCGTGTGTCAAAATGGTCAATAAAAGTAAGAGAGAGAGGAACCGTGGAAAGATGGCCTCTCTATCTTTTTCCATTTAACGGTGTAATGGGAGAGAGAATGAGAGGGAGATTGGCCGTCTTACACATGATCCTTCTCTCTCATTATTATCGACCACATTTAAATACTACTTACAATTAGATATGGATTGCGCAGTCCATTTTCTATGTCTTTGGTTCGTTCTTAGCAGCTAGATCTGGACCAAACTCACAATTGCAAAAATATACATACATTGAATTAATTTATGCGTACATAAAATGTAATTAATTATCTTTATCAATGATATTAAACGCTTAATTAAGAATAGTTCAAATTTAAGCGATCAGTTAATATATGAAAAATTATGTTTTATTTTATTCAAATAAATAAAAAATTATTATGTTAATCCTATAATTTCTTAAAGATTTACAGAAAAAAAGTTTTACACAAATGCAAATTGGCAAAAATACCGACACACAGAGTTGAATACTTTTAATTTAATTAACCTTTGTAAATTATATTTTATTAATGGTAATTCATTTGTCCACCTAACAAAAAATCGAAATTATCCTAATTAAAACTTGACAAAATGTTTCATTGAATTCTATTTCAATTTGACACTGTGACATTGTGTGTTATTTAAATAATTCAAAGAACAGAAATAAGACAAATGTAAAAAAAATGCAAATATGTATCTGCCTGAATAAAATGAGAACTGTTAGTTTTATTTTTCTTTTTTTTCTTTTTACGACGATGATACTATATTTGGTACCGTTACGCGTGCGGAAAGTCATTGAACACAGCATAAATTATTGAAGGACAAATTTCTCCATGAATAAGATGTCTTGATAAACTCGTAATAAGACGTAAATAAAAACATCATCATATAAATATGACATTTTATGAAAAGAATGGTCTGAGTATTAGAATACATTTTGACGTATCGAATAATACAAAAACGTCCTTAAATCTGACTTGTTATTCAAAATTGTTCAATTTTATAATCTATTTTATAATCTAGTAGTCATTTAATTTATTTGTCTCTTAATTAATACTTCATTTTCCTTTCATAGAACAACAGTCACCTTAAATAATAAAATAAAAAGAAGATTAAAGAGTGATTAACAAAAACAAATTATGACAAGAAATATTCTGGAGATTAGAAAGATGCGCAGGTTGTTGGCTCGTTCGCGAGGTAAACAGCACGTATTGTGACAACGTGCGTGCACATAATTCCTGCGTGCAAATGGTAGCTTAAACCCGAACGCGCACGCTCGTCACCTATACACCACGCGAATTTTAATTCCGTAAGTGATAATCATCGTGACAATTAAGTAATGGAATGGCACGGCCAAGGTCGCTCCCGACTGGCAGTTACCGATATAAAATTATCTTTGCAACTTGGTCTTTGTCTCCTTTATCCATAGTCCTCTCGGCCGCCACCGCGGATGCGATGTCACTTCCTTATCTGTTTGATTCGTGTCCATTAATTTCGTACGACGCGTGTTTCGTTAATCTATCGTGATTCGTACTGCTCGCAAAAAGGATTAGATAAGCGTAGCCTTCGTATAAGGAGACGTTGTGAAAGATATCCAAGCAACGTAGTTACATTCAAAATACACATTAGAACGTGTAATAAACGTGATAAATGAACATAAAATTTGATACGTTTTTTTAATAAAGCAGGCATTATCGATATTGACAGTTATGTATAAATCCTAAATTTCATTTGCTCATAACATATATACTTAAATATTTTGCATTTTATATCATTCTCTATTTCACATATCATCAAATTAATTTTAGTTACTTCAACGATGGATTCTCGATAAACAGAAACCAATTGGTGGAAATGGCCATATTATAGAATTAGACGAGGCAAAAGTTGGCAAGAGAAAGTACAATAAAAATTGTATAATTGAAGGACAATGGGTTTTTGATGGTATTGAACGTAATATCAAAAACGTTTTCATCCTACCTGTAACAAATCGATCCAGTAACACTCTTATCAATTATACGAAAATATGTCCTGCCTGGTTCAATAATTTATACGGATCAGTGGCGTGCATATAAGAACCTTGATAATGATAACAATTGCACTCATTGTACTGTATATAATATTTTCTGTTATTATATATAGCCGAAATAAGACGTTATTTTTTCAAACTTTTTTTTGTTAATAACTTTTTAACAAAGGACGAGCGACGACTAAAACTTGTTGGAGGTCACTCAGGGTCATGACCTTGACAACATATGTCAAGATCAAGGTCATTGTAGCTTGATTCCCCAATCGATACTTTTACCAACAATTATAATTATAATAATTATCCATTATATATTTTTATAAACATTATAATAATTATTATATAATATAATTAAAAATATCATGATTCTATCTTTTATCCAGAACATTTCATAATACAATTAAATAAAAAAATTCAGTCAAAGTAGATCTAAATTCTTAAATATTTCTGTGACTCTGTGTGAATTTATATACCGAAAAAGATTTTGGTACGCGGTTTGTAGAATCAGATACAAATTCACACATAAATATTTAAGCATTTAGATTCGCATTTAGATCAAATATAGAAATTTTCTCATTTAATTACATTTATTCTTATCGGTACAAATTCGTATTGTTTAATTTATAATATAATATATCATACATACTTATTCTCTTAGAATCAATTTTTGGACATACACACTTGGAGCTCGAGGAGCAATTTAATATGTATAATAAAATATGACATTATCATTGAAAATTGCCCAAAAAAAAGTCGATATGTTTGAAAATCATATGTATTTTTTAATACAAAAGATTTAATTTTACGTTCTTCTAACTGTGCTTGATTCTCAATTGCTCTATTTTCTTTTAATTTTATTAACTTGCCTCTTTGTTTTTCCTATTCAACGTTTATTGTTTATTGTATAATTTCTTTATACCTATGTTGTTGTCTTTCCGTCATAGATTGTTACCGTTACAAAAATTGCTCTTGCTAAGTTTATATAATTTCATACTACTCTTTAGCTTCCATCCGATACGATTCGAACTTAAATATATATGAGGTGCGCTAAACACTGCTCATTAGTGTTTCACACCACGTAGATCGTACGCTTGTTCGCTATGCACAGTCTCTTACAAATAAGGACCACCCAGTGCCAAAGTTCGTTGCGCGCATTGCGAATAGTAGTAAATTATATAAATAGTTAATGGCATTTGTCTCAATTGCGTCTCGATCTTGCGGAGTTGCTTGTCACGCATCTTGAATGCCGATTTCTAATCGACAACAAAATCGCATTTACGATCGTTACGCGTCACGGACACATGATCCACTCACTAGGCACAAGTCAATGCGAAA
Organism: Mycetomoellerius zeteki; assembly: GCF_001594055.1. Taxonomy (NCBI): domain Eukaryota; kingdom Metazoa; phylum Arthropoda; class Insecta; order Hymenoptera; family Formicidae; genus Mycetomoellerius; species Mycetomoellerius zeteki. The sequence continues at coordinate 774,860 of NW_017256532.1, forward strand.
TTGCGACGTTTGGTCCACAGGTGCGGTCAAGGATTCAAGGAATGACCTTGTTGATCTTTCATGTGTCTTCAATTATGGACATTATTGCTCAGTATGTTATTTTGATTAAATGATATTTTACTTCGCAGATAATTATTTTCCTGTATTATTATCAATAATAATAACCGTATAGAATCATTTTGATTGTATGTATTAATAAAAAAAACGTTTACAAGAGAGCACAAAAACAGACGGATATATTAAAAATTAAATAGAATATTTAATATATATTTTAATATGTACAATCTATTAGAAATTCCAATATTAAAATTAAGACATTATGCGTCACCATTTTAGAATTCCCATTGAGGCTCATTGCTATCTCAATTTACATCTATTCCTTTTTTACCATTAACAAGATTTCCTTATTTTTTAATTGAGATCATCTTCTATTTGTATCGTAGTAAAAAAAGTCAATACTTCAAACTACGGAAAAATACAAAGATGATTTCACCGTACTGCGTCAATCTGGTCACCCAATAAACCATGATTCATACAAAAAGTGGAAAATAAAAAAACATACTTTTCGTCAAATTATTGTGCACTATTATAATCTATAGAAATGTTTATTAAACAAATATATATCTATATGTGTGTGTATACATATTATATTATGTTATTATATATTATTATATTATTATAGAGGAGAAAGCGATATTACGGTAATTGATTCTAAATTGATTCTGGACTCGTTGTGAAACATTTATTTAGGCTACTGTTTATAAAAATACAGCGACACTGCATAATGACTCGAAGAGAAACAGGTATGTTAATAAATAGCCTTCCATAAAAATAGATTTTAAAATAAATTTTATCTAAAAGTATTCGGTTACAAAATTAATAGATAAGTAAAATATTGTAAAGTATTGTACATATATCCAAATTATGCAAATGTATGTATGTACACATAACTTCTTCCGTACATATCTGCTCAGTCTGCTCAGTATTAAAAATCTATAGTACATGTAATATAAACTGTAAATTAACAGTAGAGCTACAATTGATTTATAAAATAATTATTTTGATATAAAAACTTAAAAAAAAGGCCGTCAGTAATCTGTACGCTTAAAGGACCACATTATCAAAATGTTATACAATTGTTAATTTTGCATTACTCGAAATATGTGCAACCAAATAAAATGTTAAATAGCAAAGATTACACTCAATTATACATATATTCATGTGATAATACGTTCTCAAGTGTAAGAACGAAGTACATATGTGTAATTAAATTCTAAAATATATCTTAAGAACATTTTAAAATGCTTGAAAGTAAAAATGCGCTATAACAAATGTTGACTATTGTGTATTGGCTTATTATTATGGTATAAAAGCGAGCTGCTAAACAAATAATTCTATAAGTAATCACTAGAATTTGCTACTTACAATAAGCGGAGATATTAAGAGGAGCCATAATATCTACACTGACTACACTGGCCATAATACCACTTTCTTCTCTATTATATTATTATTAATAGAGCAACCAAAATTATGGTGTAAAAATCTCTTTTTAAGCGCCTAAAATATGCTTTGTAAAATTGAAAAAATGCTCTAAAGAAAGGAATATATGCATTTAAAAATTACTTTTTATTGCACAAACTTTCAAATTATTAGTTAAGTTTTTTTACTTATAATAACAAAGTAAAATGAATTTGATAAAATTTGTTTACATTTTTAAAAAATTTAATTAGTCTTACGGGGCAGTAAAATTAAACAAATACATATTATTTATTATAATGACTCTAGAGAGAGAGAGAGAGAGAGTCTTTGATGTTATGTATTGTATGACACAGAAATATAGAAGATTGAATGTAAAAGCGCAAAATCTTTTTCTCCTTGGGATTTCTCTGACATCACTGCGCACCAACGCATCCGGCGTGTGAGAATCATTTATCTAATCAATTCCTTTTTCAAAAATATAAAATATGTTATAACATATTTCTGAGAAAAACTTATCTTAGACATCTTTATTATTATAACAGAAAAAAATTAACCATAAACTTAAATTAGAAGACGATGTGAAATATACAATAAAGATAAAATATGTAAATATATATTATCCACATGTAGGCGAAATATGCAAAAATATGCTCTTATGTGTGAAATATACAACATATAGGGCTCAAAATGCATAATTTTTTATAAAACAAATTTGTATTTAGTTTATTTCTTTATTAGTCAAATAAAAAAAAAACATGCCCTATACATATTTTGATTGCCCTAATTATTAATATTATTTGATATATTATTATTAGTATTATTCGAGTTTATGCGTATATGCTCGCACACATAAATAATACACATACTAATAATAAAATTATATTTATTTGATAAATTGGTAATAGTATAATGTATTTGTGTAGTATAATATAAATATAATGTATTAGTATAAAACTGTGTAATATAATGTATGTGTGTGGATTAGTGCATATATGTGTATGTGTCACATACGTATATACAGGGTGTTCCACCCTTAAGACCGGCCACCCGAATAACACCCACAGTTTTAAAGAGGAAGAAATGCTTGAAATAAAAATTGTTTGGTTTCGAGAGGGGCATCGTATGATGATGAACATTTTTTCTCAGGTGGAGGCGCCTAGAAGATTTGAAGGTCAACTTCATTTTTTTAAATGGAATTATATGAATTTTTTTATATAATATGATTCCTCTAATTATTCTGCATATAAAAGTATTAAGGTAGCAATATAAAAAAAACAGTAGTTTACGAGATATTTTATACTTTATTGTGACACATATTGACGTAAAATGTTAAATAATTCGTAAACTATTAATAACTATTAATAATCCTATAATAACTATTAATAACTATTAATAATCCTACCTTAATACTTTTATGAACAGAATAATGAGATGAATCAATTGATGGAAGGAAAACACAGTTACTTTAAAAAAAATGTATCCAACAAAATAGATAATTTTTTAAATAAGCAACTATTGTGTGTTTTCTTTCCACCAATTGATTCATCAATTGGTGGAAGCATTGCATAAAGGCGCGTTAACAAATAAGCGCCAAATAAGTTTTAAAAATTAATTCTCCATTTTTAATACCAATTCCGTATGTTAGTTTTTTTGTTAGATTTAATTTCTTTCAACACGTGTATTGTATATCAATTTACAGATATCGTATTACAAAATCTGAAATCATTGATTGGACCAAATAGTTGTTTATTTTCCGGTGCTACAAAAATCTTTCAGCATATACGAATCCACACCAAATCATTTTAACATCAGAGTCATACTATTTTTCTAGGACGGAAACGTGAAAAATGAAAAATTTCTCCATTAACTTTAATGGAAAAAATTGTCACTTTTTACATTTTTGTCTTTTAGGAAAAAAGTTACATGTTCAATATAGAATTAAAGTATAAAAAATTGTGCCTTCTCTAAAAGATATTTGAAAAAACATTTTTTTAAATATCTTGTTTAAAAAATTATAATAAATAAAAAATATTTAAACGGCGGCAATTCTCTTTGCCACAAAGACGCCTTATAGGTGGACTATAGCTTAATCATTTAATGCATTTACATGATTGACTTTCGATTTCCATTTAGCATGTCATTTTTTTGCAATAATACACATGACTTATTTTATTGTCGGGTATATAGCATGCAGAACCCAAATCGCAGGTCGCACAAAGTTGAGTGAACTTCAACTTTCGCGTCCTGCTTCCTGCGTCTTGCGATTTGCATCTTACAACCGAAAATATGTCGCATATGTCACGCTATATCTAATCTTGCAACCTGTGACCCGCGTTTAGCATGCTCTATAAATCCAGCTTAAAACGTGAATAAGCCACGTGTACGACTGCGAAAAAAAACGTGATAAATGGAAACCAATTACACAATTACACAAATGCCATAATGATTAAATGACATTAAAAAAGACATTAAAAATTGTAATAAGAAGCTTATAAATTAAAATCGTGATAAATCATAAATTAACATTGTATTCACATGAAGTTGCGCTAAGTTATTATTTTGATAATAATATAACAACAATTAATAACAATGAAAGATGTAATAAAAGATAAACTTTGTGTTACTAACGTTTCTATATATATATATATATATATATATATGAACATATATATGAACATATATATGTATATGTACACAATATATGTGTGTACGTTTCTACAAATATATATTTACACGTTTCATAAAAATTAAACACAAAAAAAAATTGTATTTAAATATAATTAGTGTTCGAAGTTCAATTATTGCATATTTTAAACTAATGCGTGATTAAATACGCGTTTAAATATTACACAAATCACGAATCAAAACACATTCAATGTCACTTAATATTTTTTATTAACAGCACGTAAAGGATATATCGTACAATCTTTACGAAAGATCATTAATAGCATTCGTAAAGAATAAAAAATAAGGGAATTTAGTCAATTATATAAACTCATTCTCAATATTGTATGCATATCATGACTTGTTCTCGACAAAATTGAGTAATCATTCTTGATAAGCACACAAAATACACAAACTGCACTCAATCATAAAAATCATTAAAATCAAGTATTATTGCGTAAATACAAAATAATATTCAAAAATAATTAGATTAATTTAATTTCTTTAATTTACTCAATGTATTAATTAATTAAATTTGTTCACCAGTTTTTACACATAAAACAAAGTATGTGTTTAACTTAACCTTTAGTTAGTCACATGAAAATATATATGCTATTAAACAAATTAACTTGGGGCTATCCCGCGAAACTAATTAAAGATTAATTTTTTTAAATAATTTTTAATTAAATATTAAAAAATTTATTTTCTCTCTAAATATTCTTTACACAAAAAAAAAAGATATTTTTGACATCAATATTTTACATTAAAAGTTAATATGTCGAAACTATAATTCAATATTTTTAAAAATTATCAGTGATACGAAAATGTAATGTAAAATGTAAAAATAAAATGTATAATGGTAATAAGGCTCAACAAATTTAAAATAAATGGGTAATAGAGCTACAAGCGAAGGTTAATATACATGGTCAAAATTAAAAAATAAAATTAAAAATAAAATAAACATACAATAACTTTAATCTAAATGCCGGCAATAACAAACGTTTCGATCCGCATCGGATCATTCTCAATGTTAGAATTGAACAATATAAAATTAAAAATTAGAATTCAGTAACTTCCCTCTCATCTCGCAGTACCTCCGCCAACATAATTGGTACGATGTGGAATCAGCAATGTGAATATCCAATTATGTGTAATGTATGATTTCTGTTAAACATAGGTCATACAAATAAGTCGGTAATATAAAACGAGAGACAGTCATACAAGATACAATCGGTGATATAAAATATAAGATGAAAATTACAACAGTCATACATAAACGGCAATCGGTAATATATATAAGCACTATGATAAAGTTAATAATATAAAGTCAGTAATATAGTCAATAATATAAAAATGATAATCGGTAATATAATAAACCAATATACAACGAGATAAAATCAAAAATATAAACCAGAAATATGAATTAATACAAGTTGTAATATATGCGGAGAACATTGACAATAGAAAATAATAAATAATAAGTAAGTGAATAAAATTATGAATACCTTCATGTAGATCATAATCAGACTAATGCGAGGAGAGTTAAAAATCTTGTCTTTATTCGTTCGTGTACTCAGACATTATAGACATTGGAAACAAGAAGATAGACATTGTAAATTAAAAGAAAGGAGAGCATAGGAAGGGGAAAAACAGAACAGACAAAGAAACGATAGAGGAGAGGGAGCATACAAAAAGAGAGAAGGAGTAAAAATAAAAATCTTTTTTTAATCAACATTTCGTCAATGCTGCATTATAATTAACTGTTGGAACATAATTTTCTGATTTATAAAAAAACCAAGAAAAAATAATTAATCCAAGTAGAACAAAGGCGTTGAGAAACGGTTGAAAAAATGTTTTTCCATAACGTTGAGTAACGGTTACAAGTGTCCATGAAGATTAATATTTCATGCATAATCAGCTCGTAATAAATGACATAAAATTTTTGGAATAATATGTGCTCTCTTGAATTGAGTAATGTGGAATTTTCTAAAAATATTATAGACATAAATATATATTACGTTTCAATATTGTATTCTCTTTCTAACAGAGCACAGAGACAAGATCAGTAGAGATAGAGAATCATCTATTACGTCTATGAAAAATACTTTCTCTTAAAAATAAACAAGTTTCAAAAAATAACATTAAATCAAAATGTACACATATTATTCCAAACTCGATCGGAATTTTCTTCTGTGATAAATCGAAGATCGCAAAACCGCAAATTATATAAAAAGTAATTCCATTTACATCGAATTGCCATACATCTTCTTCAAAATGTAAATGAGTATTAATTGTAATTTAATTTCTATCAATCGTAGCTGTCATATAAAAAAATACAGAGGTATATGTATCAGTGGAAATAATTTATGCTTTGTGCGCAAATCGTAAATTATTTCCACTGATACATATACCTCTGTATTCTTTTATATGGCAGCTACGATTAGGGGTATCATCGATTTGGGAGGAACTTGGACAAATCACCGTTGAGAGGGGCAGTAACAAAACCGCATGAATGAACGAAGCGTCTTCATTTTACTTTTCTTCTCCATGGGGATGATAATTAAAGCGCGACGGAATGTGCGTAACCTATATGATATGCTCATGGAGGTGTTCGATCGTAAGAGATATAAGGCCCCGTGATGGCCGTGCGGCCTCAGTTTGTCGACTGGTGCCTCGCGAAAGAGGTACTCACACCCGCACGTTCTCGTACCTCAATATAATCCTTTTATCTTATCCTTTCTTCCCTTTCTTTTCTTTTTTTCGCGAATACATCGCGATACATGGCCACACTCGCGAATTCAGTCCCGTTTTTACAGTGAAACTTTTGCACGCGTTTGTTTCGCACCAGGAGGATTTCATAACAATTGAAGCACCCGAAGAATAGCACAGTAAGTATTAGCATAATTTTACGTGCGTCGCGTGTAAATTGTTGTTATCATCGCATAGTTACGTAATTCTTTATCTATGAAGCCATTTCAGTTAGATCTATGTTAGAAAATTGTTAGTTCATAGTTAAATGATTTGTTGAAATACCTAAAAGTTTAACTAGATACAGATCTGAAAATAATTTTGTTGGACCATCAAAATTGTAGAAAATTCAAGCACTGAATAGGTAATGTAAAAAAGTTTGACATTCTAGCAATTAGATTGAGCGACCTACATAATTATTTTGATTATCCGACAATTATTTTCAGAATTGTATCTAATTAAATTTGTAGACACTTTTAAAAAAATCACTCTTCCCATGTATAAAATATTTCTCGTGACGTAGATCATGATCGTGACTATTATCTTTTTATATATATATATATATTTACAAATTATAAGATTATACTTGACGAAAGATTTTAACAAGGTATTAATATCAATCACGTAGCAAGATTGATATGAAAGAAAATTAATGCATACGTGCGATATTACGTTTTAATTCATCATATGATACTCGAGTTATGCAGACAAACAGTAAATTATTCTTGAATGTATTAATTAATATATTGAGTGTGCGTGTAATACGAATATTATGGATCCTCGACTCTGTAATAAACTGTTCATGTTTTATTTGCATTTTCGCTTATATAAGGCGTAATAAACAGTAAATTAAATAAAATGAATCATACAGCACATTTTATATCTAAGGAACGTCTTAGAACGTTTTTGAGACATAGGGAAATTCTTTGAATGGCTTTAGAACGTTTCTCGAAATGTGCTATATGAGTATATTATACTTGAAAAAAATTACATTGACTGTAAGAGATTACATTTTTACAAGTCTCTTTAGGATTAATATTCTTATTTTCAGCATTATTCAAAACAATTATTTCGCTTTATAAATATATAAAAAAATATTAATTTTTTTATTGATAAAGTTAATATAAATAAAGCGCTTATATAATAAATTACGTTTAAAAAATAAATAAAATTTGCATTAAACAAAAAGATGTAATCCACGTAAAAAATTTATATTTACAATGTAAAAAATGTATAAGCGGCGGAATTCATGAAACAATATGTTTCTCGTAAAGCCTTTGTCAATGTGTAAATCCATTTTTGCTGGATAATAGATACATATAGAGATATGAAAAGGGATATATACGTGCGCAAAAAATTAAGTACCGATATTATATATACATATATATATATGGACTTTAATTGAATTGCATATAGTTAAAAATATATAAGTAACAAAGACAAAAAATGAGCATGATCAGTGAATTTCTTCATGTGTGTGTATTCAATATTGTACTATTATTCATATTAAAGACACAGAGCATGACTACGTAATTCGTGTGTTTACAACAATTGATCTACAAAAATGAGACAGATGGAGTCCGAAGACGTAGAAATCTAGATATATACATATACCAAAGTAGAGCAAAGATCCGCCATGTTTGATTCGAAATAGCCATTAGGACAGTTGTCGGCATTTCGGCTCAGATCAAAGAAATGCGCCACTTTATTAATATAGAGCTTTAGGTATACCTGGAGCTCTAGCGAAGACGACTAGTCTCTGTCTCTTTCTATTCAACGATGTAATGTCGTTGACATTAAGAAAAAAAGGAAAATTAATTGTCTTCATACTCTCTCCCTCTCTCATTTTTGTACACTATTTATGGATACAGATGACAAAATCAATGCTCTATGATTCATATTAATAATACTGATCCTTAATTCTATCTAGTATAATTAATGTCTTAAAAATTTCATTCATAATATATTGACACTACTTAATTAATTTCCACTCATTCGTTGACGTTTGAGACTGACATGAAACTGCAATTTATTGTTTTGACACTTGTTTTACCTTTCCTCTCGAGGATTTGTATTTACTTTATTCTTTGAATTAATCGATTCTGAATATTATGCTTTATCACTTGACTCAACACAATGGATCTTACCCAGTGAGAAATGACAAGGGAATCGACATTGAATCAACATCGATTCGATGTCGAAATCATCAAATTGATGTCGAATTGACGTAAATTCCTTGTCATTTCTCACTAGGTATTGTTTGACTATACTTTTTGTAACTATTGAACGATGAAATAGTTTTTTGGATGGAATTATGAACTTCTCTGACTTATACGAAAAATATATACTTTAATGTAATCTTTATATATCTTTATATATCTTTAATATATCTTTATATAATGTAATTTAAGTGTCCAACTTATGTGGCTCCTTTGTCAGTTTTACAGTTTATTATTTTATTTAAATCATACAAATATTCTACAGTCTACACTCTTAAATCTATAGTGTCAAATTTAACCTAACGCGAGTCGCCATTGCTCCTACTCAATTATTTTGTTATTTTATACTAAAACAATAATTATATTTGACACTATACAGTACCAAATTTATTATAATCTAATGTGAGTCACCACTGCTCCTATGAATATATCATTATTTTATACTAAATTAAGTCTATGATTAATTTTTTTCTGATATAATAATAAATAGGATTTCTAAGATAAGTTTTTCTCAATTAAAAATATGTAACATATTTTATATTTTTGAAAAAGGAATTGATTAGATAAATGATTCCCACACGCCGCGATGCATTGGTGCGCAGTGATGTCAGAGAAATCCTAAGGAGAAAAAGATTTTACGTTTAATCTTCTATATTTCTGTCTCATACAATACATAACATCAAAGACTCTCTCTCTCTCTCTCTCTCTCTCTCGTCATTATAATAAATAATATGTATTTGTTTAATTTTACTGCCCCGTAAGACTAATTAAATTTTAAAAAAATGTAAATAAATTTTATCAAATTCATTTTACTTTGTTATTATAAGTAAAAAACTTAATTAATAATTTGAAAGTTTGTGCGATAAAAAGTAATTTTCAAATACATATATTCCTTTCTTTAGAGCATCTTTTCAATTTCACAGAGCATATTTTAGGCGCTTAAAAAGGGATTTTTACAGCATAATTTTGGTTGCCTTAGATATGAGTATGATGGCTGACTTTTGTTGAACATTGAAGAGAGAAATGCCGGCGAAAAAAAACAAGCGCAAGAGGAATCCATTACATAGCGCGCACAAACATAAATCGATTTTTTTTTTTAGATATTCACAGGTACAACGATAGAGATGTAATGTACGAGCAGTTATTGTGTCTGATGGCTGCTTGCCTGAAAGTTTGTCTGTGGTGTAACTCCTCGGGAATTATTAGGTTTAAACTGTGTCTGTAATGTGAGGCACTCAGAGTTCATCGCTAGAAGTTATGCAAGAGGTGTAGAGGACGTAGATACGGAGGTTGTTGCCACCCCGTCAATTGAGATATCAAAGGTTGATTTTTGTAATAGCATAATATTCCAGAGCGTTCAGTACAGTATTTCTTGACGGCTGATAAGTATTTCTCAACTCGGGAAACATGTGGTCTAGGTTTAATCAAAAATTTTTTGCCAATGGTCTTAGAATATATCAATAAAAGCAGAGATTTCGAGGTTTTTGACCCATTTTTTCGTTCTAGATTGAAAATTTACCCTGGATGGTCCTATTTTGATGTTAGATTCGTATTCAGCGATTCAAAATACATAAGAATAGCTGGGTCTCCACCCCAGCACATAGTACTTTTTTTTCTGTGGGTCTGTGTAATTATATTATTAATTATAATTATTAATTATAATTATTAATAATTATAATTAATAATTATATTTAATTAAATATGATCGATTAATAATTGTATTTAATTATTTTAAATATCACACACAAAACTTCTTTCAAATCAAATTGTAGATGTAGCTACTTTAAGGCTTTTTTAGAAGAGTGTAACTTTTGCTCATAATACTTTTTAATGCATATTTTCTAATAAAAAAATTATCTTTCAAGTTTCAACAACATGTATATGTTATACACAATTATATGAATAAATTGCATCTGGTTTAGAAAGAATTAAATAATTTAATTGTTATTCAATTAATTTCAATCGATTACTGCTGAAAGTTCAATATTATTCAAATATATTCTCTTATTTCAAGATTGACTTTTAATCTCTGAAAAGTCGTACTTTGTCCTGAGTGCGAACAGAACTCGTTCGTCCTTCATTGAATTTTTCTCTTCGAGTCATTAACGCGCTTGAAAAAATATTATTTTTCGTTCCTTAAGGTCGAGCGAATTCCTTTGCCTGAGCATAAGAACGTCATATATAATTAAAGTAAATTAAAGTAAGTGTGTCCGTATGGACGCACATGCAGGCATGCGCACGTGTTATACGACATTATTGAGGGCATATGCCGTAAGAACTGCTCAAAGGCGTCGCAGCTTACTTTCGTTATCAAATAAATGCGAGAGGATGCACCTGACTCGTCAAGCAAATGACAGTCTTAAGAAAGCGACACGATTCGAATTGCATCACAAATCGAGTGCGGAGCTTTAAATCGCAAATCCGTTATTTCTTTTCTTTCATACGTCATTTAAAGTCCTCGTCATTATTTAAAAATAAACACCGTGAAATTTTATTGAAATGCGAGTTCAATAAAACGTTTCTTCGGCATGAATGACAAAGAAGAAAATCCCTGGCTAAGCATGTGTGTGGCACAAAAAGAATGCAGTTATGGCATCGATGACGATGTCACGGAAATTCCGCGTTGATTACTGTATTTTTCAAAATGATTTACAATCGTATGTTAAAACATGTCTATAAATTTTGTTACGCATCTTGCCGACTCGCAACAAGAGGAATTATTCGTACAATTGAACAAACAAATGTTAGAATACACATAATTATCCAGAAAATTGGCAGTAACGTTATATCGTCGATCGCGGAAAGTATTCTGAGACGTTTTGTGAATCAAAGTATTTTTCGATAAAGGAGTCTAACGGTAGTATTTCTTACAGTAGTGATCACTTATTATACAACGTAAGGGCAACTCATAATCAAGGAATTCGTTAATATTATACTCGCGAAGAAAGTGAGATCGTAAGTTGCAAGAAAATCACTCTACGTCGTGAGATGTGATTATACAAACTCTTATAGTATCTGTGATTGCTTTAATGCACGTTACTACGACTTTGTGTAACACACACATCCCTTCCTAATATACTTTTACGAGATATAAGAAAGGAGAAAAATCATCTGTGCGCTCGTGATTGATTACAGTTAATATTCAAGGAAAGAAAAGGCATATTTTAATTCTCGATAGAGGATCAAGCATATGTATTCTATGATCTAAGAGAGTACACGTGCTTGATGCATCCAGTTATTCTACGTATCAAATAATTAAAAACCTACGTAATTAGAGACTTCCAAGTTTTTTTTATCGCTGTTATCGAAATGTGCAGTCGGACGTCACATCCGCACTGAGAAAAAAAGTTGTCATTTCAAAAAAAATTAGTTATTCAACTAAATACAACGGTATCACGGACTATCAAGCGAATATTTATTAATTTAAACAAATATATATTAATTCAAACAAATAACATGTTGACATTTCTCACGTATATTTTATTTAAATATATATAAATACTTGAACTGAATAATCACTAAACGCATTTAATCAAGTTAACAACGTTTTGATTGAGCATCAAATTATTAAAATTGCCTGTCAATTTAATTCGTGATATTACTACAGTAGTTTAATTGCGTCTATAAGTCGAAAAACCAATTCAGCGGGCAGTTCGAATGACTACAAATATGGCATATATATCAGGGCTGGGTATTTTTGCATTTAAAATGCCATTTAAGATGTAATTCTATTTAAAATGCTAAATGTAAAATACTTAAAAAAATATATATTAAAATATATGTAGGAAAAACCATTCTGTATTCGAAAACTGTTTAAAATATATATCTATTTATATCCATTTTACATATAAAGTGGATTCGAAAAACATTTTGCATTTTAAATACATTTTTTTAAGTATTTTATATTTGGCATTTTAAATGATTACCCAGCCCTGTATATATGCATGTACTTATATGGTAATTCAAATTAAATTATTTATTTACTTCTATGTTTTGTTGTTAGTAACTGTTTATCTCACAATCAGTGCAAAGGTATATGCATTTTAAAAACTGCGTTTGAGATTAATCGCAGCGTTGCCGCAGGTGCAAATTGGTTCTTATTAACGAGCCGAAGCGGAGAAGCGGACGGGATTACAAGACGAGTATCGTAAGACTGTAAACGCGTGTGAGGGACCGCATTTTTCCGCAGTGAGAACGAGTTCTCAGTTGCATGTAGTCTTTAACGAGACGGCCACTTTTCCTTTCTGCAACAAGCGCGCGGGTTGCGAAATTCATACGCGGGCTTGAACGAGTCGCACGGTGTCGCCGTTCATCGTTTTTCATCAAGGTAATGGACTTTGTTTTTGTGGAAGTCGCGAATCGCGAAATCAAGGAGCGGATATCGTTTCCGCGCCTTGATCGAGAGATCGGGACGACGATGTAAGAGAAGAGCAACACCGAATGGAGAATGCGAGACTGAGAGAGGGAAATACGCTACGCTGTTTATAAAATGTGACGGATCGAATCGATCATCGCATAGGGAACCAAATCCACTGGTTTCGAAATAAATGCACCAGCAAATGCCAATCACGTGAAGTTACAACAGTAATAAGAATTGTCTTTCTCAACGGACACTAAATTTTTAGCGTTATGGTTATAATTTGCAAAGTTATTTCTTCATAGTAAATAATTAGTTATAGCATTATAATAGTTATTTCTTTATCAGAAATGACAAAGGTCTCTCTCTCTCTCTCTCTCTCTCTCTCTCTCTTTATTTCTTATTTCCGAAACTGATCTCTTGGCAATATCGACGAAGGTATTACTAAATGATCTGTATTACCTATATTACATTTTTCATCTTTTTTAATGACATTACTGTGATTAAAAACCTGATAATTAAATGTCATTTGCTCAATTGAATCATCTTCAAAGTTAGAAAAAAAGTCTTCATCACCGCTAATTGCTATTGATGTCTTGATATTCATCCAAAAGAAAAATATTCAAGTTTGTTCAAAGAATTTGTAATTAGCAGAATACTTATTTGACATCATACCTTGAAAAATATTACTATAATGCAAACAATCAATCAATACTTGTCATAATATTGCTACTGCAGGATCATTATATGTTTAATGTCGGCTTTTATGTCATAGAAACGGAAATCAAATATTGACATATTTAATGTCCAAAGTGTCGTCTGGTGAACATTGTACAACATTAATGAGACGGAATCATTTACAATGCAATATTCACAGAGCATGTGCATAATTAGATGATATTATTCGCAATAATCATTTTGAAATACTATGCTACAAAATAATGATCGTCGAAACAATAACAACTCTTATATAACCAAAAATGAATATAATGAAATATCCTCAACCTCCATGAATTATTTTTACACGCACATTTCTTATCTTCTTTCCTACGCAAATAGATCTCTTTCCGTTTTATTTCTGGAGACAATTTTTTGTAAAAATTATAGACTTATCTACATTCCTCCCACGCGTGATTTATGCATGCTTCTGAATCGCTTGAATAAAGAGTCATGTTTTTTACAAAATTTGTCTCCCCAACCACCGCAATGAATTATAAAAATCAAGAAGTACAACGTCGCCTTTGACGTCAGCATTTTCTCAAGGCTGAAAAATAAGATCCTTATTTGCTACTGGTGAGAGTTAAGATTGCAAGAATAAGAGGGGAGAGCAGCGCAAAGCCACAAAGACAGGTTTCCGTATGGAAAAATCTCTAGTGGTTTTTCGATTTTGATCAGTGAAAGGATTAATGGTTTAATCTTCCGAGGAGGGATGTGGCGCTCCATAGATCCTCGAAACTTCGTTACGATTCAAAAAGTGACAGCATGCGAGCATGCCGCAGATTGAAATCAAGTCGCGTGCCTCGCGATTCAAATCGGGAGTACGTCGAGATGTACAATCCGTTCCGTTCTCATTGTTCGTTTCGCGACATATTTCGAAGGGATAACACTTATCAAAGAAAAATCATAACAGTGTGTAATTAATTTTTATTGTAAGTTTCGATTTACTGTTCTTTCTATGATATGGATAGAAAAGAACAACTAATTTTATCAGGATTTCGATCAAATGTTTCAAATGCGACTGATTTCAAAAATTTCTTGTTCACCAAGTATCTGTTTTTCAAAAATTATTCATATCTTTTTATATCAAACTATACAAAAATTCGATCAATGATCGAGCTCATAAAAGATAAGAAACAAATTTATATAATTAGTACATTTATTAAAATCTAACAGAATATTTCGTAACCACAGGTCCTTCTTTAGCAAATATTAAAATATAAAATATAAAATAAAGACGCAAAGTTTATATTAACACGATTATAAATATAATTAAATCAAACGATAATGAAGAGTCGAAATTCTTGAAAGTTTTGTTCCATGATTTGAAGAACAATAATACAAATTGTATAATTTTTCACAATTTATATCTTTACTACTTGCTGAAGAAGGACTTGCGGCCATGAAACGTTAGATTTAATAAATATACTGATTATAAATTTGTTTCTATATCTTTTTATGAGCTCAATCATCGAATTATTATATAGTTCGCTTTGCGTAATACGAGCGAATTCTTACTTTTCTTTTTACATCATTAAATGCGATCAATAAAAAATTTAAAAGCAGAATTTAATTGAAACCGTTGCGAGCACATAGATACTCTCTCTCTCTCTCTCTCTCTCTTTCTTTTTTTCGTTTAATACAATTTTAAATTGCAAATTTTTTAATACTCAAAACATTTTAAATTACAAATTTTTTAATATTCAAAACATTTTAAATCTTCTTTAATTATCTATAATAAACAATAAACATCATATTTTTAACAAAACGACTCATCAACGACTATCAATCATGTAATATAAAGAAATGTATTCTAATGTTTGTATATTTCCTAGTTTTGCAACATGCGTTGTTATAAAAACACGCATGTTATTTAAATCATACACTTAAATCTCGTTGCTCAAGCAATAAATACAGTTTATCACGATATCTATAATAATTGACCGTAGTTTCTTATATAATAACGTCAATTGAACTATAACAACACTGTTTTTCTTTAGCATAAAACATCATTAATTTTGTAACTAGACAGAATGATATAAAGCGCATTATACCATAATTACAAATGACTTTGCTGTAATAAGATTGAATTAACATAACAGTGACAAAAGTATTACTTTGATTTTAGATGGCGCAATTAGTTCAAATGATTTATGATGGTTACCGAGATCTGATGGACAACAAAAGCGATCCGAGAGTCAACGATTGGCCGATGATGAGCGGCCCGTTCCC
This sequence comes from Mycetomoellerius zeteki, assembly GCF_001594055.1. Taxonomy (NCBI): domain Eukaryota; kingdom Metazoa; phylum Arthropoda; class Insecta; order Hymenoptera; family Formicidae; genus Mycetomoellerius; species Mycetomoellerius zeteki. The sequence goes on from NW_017256532.1 coordinate 791,276, forward strand.
CACATTAGTGATCTGTTTGTTCTACGCCTATTTCGTTAAAGTTTTGGGGCCAAAACTGATGGAAAATCGAAAACCTTTTAATCTCAGAAGAGTGATGATATGGTACAATCTCTTTCAAGTAATGTTCTCCATATGGTTGTTCCATGAAGTAAGTTACCCACAGTAAGTCTATATATTCATGCAAAAACATTTCATCAAGATATTTTATTATGTTTTCTCTCATGTGCGCAGAGCCTGATCGCGGGCTGGGGAGGACGATATTCCTTCAGATGTCAGCCAGTCGATTATTCAAACGACCCGATTGCGCTGCGAATGGCACAAGGTTGCTGGTGGTATTACATCTCAAAGTTCATGGAGTTCACGGACACAATTTTCTTTGTATTGAGAAAAAAGGACGATCACCTTACCACTCTCCATGTCATCCATCACGGTTGCATGCCCATGTCAGTTTGGTTCGGAGTTAAATTTACCCCTGGTAAGCATATGCAGTTTCTATCTTCTATTTACAAAACACAATCAATTAATATTAATTTTCATCAAATTTTCGAGTTTATATGTGAAATTTTATTATATAAAAAAATCATATTTTATTCTGCAAATATGTGAAATGTAAATTAAAACTTAGCGATATTAATTTGATATTTATTATAATTATAAAAAACTTTTCAATCTTTCGTCACTATACTGATTGCTAAGGATGCACCGGATATCCGGAAAGTATTCAGTATCCAGTATTATCCGGCACTTTTTTACTATCCGACCAAATAGCCGGATATCATTAGTATCCGAGAATATATCCGGTTGAAATTTTATATCATTAAACTGTTGATTTGTTATTACGTACATGTTTTAGAAAGGAGTATGCATATTCATAATCCATATTAATATCGTATATATCGTAAAATTACAATTTTTTCTCTATAGCCCTTCTTCTGTTTTTTCTTTTTTTTGGAAGTTTCTCGAAATCTGGTCGGATATCCGGAAAATGTCGGATATAAGAGAAATTTATTAGAATATTAACATAATAGTAAACGTTTAGACTTTGTGTTTTTTAAGTCATTAATACAATTTTAATAACGGTTTAAAATGTCAAATTAAAATAACTCTCGTCAAAAATATAGCAGAAACTTAAGATTGATTCTTCGAAATGGTCTCGATGATTGATTACGTTATCATTCAAATGGTTCTCACTACAAGAAAAATTTTCTTTCTCGATAAACCTATTGTTTCAACAGATTCTGAAATATTAAAATGTAATACTATTAAGAATATATGAATTACGTGTATTTCTTTAATTATTATTAATTATTTATGAGAAACTGTTTAAAACTTAAAGTGTGCCATTAAATTTAAAATAATGTAAACAACAAGAAAAATATATGTAGAAAATATTTCGATTTTTCGCAATTACTAACCAACATCAACCCTGTTTAATTAAGGTATATTTGTACTCATTATTACAAAAGAGTGCACAAAAACCAAAGTAGCACTTAGTAGCAGTTGGTTTTTGTTTATTTTGTTAAATAACAATATAAACTACAATATAAAACAACTTTCATTACAGAACTCTGCAGAACTTATAACTTTTTTTCTATGTCTTTTAAATTTTCACATGTAATTTTACGTTAAATTTCATTACGAATATCTGTACATTGTTATTTTCTTTGCTGTTAATATGGTTTGTGTAATAGATGTTAATATTCCACTAACTATTTACAGAAGGCTAGTATTAAAAATATAGTGTTCCATTTAAAAAAATCGACCTTAACCTGACCTTAACGACGCCATCCAAGATCAAATCAATGATACCTTCTTATGTCTCCCTCCGAACTATACAACTTTTGTTTGAAATATATTTCCGTATTTACCATAGTTTTCGAGAAATCTTAAGGGAATGCTAAAGTCGTCCTACTTTACCATCATTTCCATTCGGGGAAAAATTTCCGAATTGGATTTACGGATTGCAAAATTATTATTACAGAATTATTATTACAGAATTAAAGCACGCACAAACAGGACCTCAGCTGCACTGAATTTTATGAAAAAATCGAAAAAAAGTTAAAAAAATTCACTTTTGACACTTATAGCTGTCACCTCGAGTATATATTTGCTTGATATAAGAGTTTTATAGTCTATATCTTGAAAATATGCGCACAGCTGAGGTCACATTACTGAGACAAACGATACCGAGTTTGTAGAACTAAGATTGAAAGTCTAGAAGGAAAGTATTTTCACCGAATAGAAAATACGTGTAAAACTTGATATTTTGAAAATATTAGTAATTAAATTTAAAGTAATAAAAACATTTTTATTACTTTAAACTTAACTTATTTACATTTAGATATACATAACATAATATATATATATCATATATATATATATATGAACATATATGGATATATGAGTCGTTTACAGGTCAAAGTCATTAATTTCACTTTTTGAATCATAAAATTTTAGAGCCAAAATATCAATCAAGTTGGCATTAAAATTTTTTGAAATTCAAAAAATAGAATTACACACTTTGGCCTGTATATGGCTTATATAATACATGTATGTACATAATACATTCTGAACGCGTACTTGCAATATCAGAAATACGTATCAAACATTTAATTTACGTATTTAATGCAGAAAAAATATATATTGTCATATATATATATTTGATATGTAATGTAAATTACGTATCTATAACACGGAAATTCATCGGTATTAAATACGATACATCTATATCTGATACATGATTTACACGCATTGCTACGAATCTACTATATAGCTATAACATTACAAACTTTTTGTATCAAATAAGTAAGTAAATTACGTATCTATAGGCGGACATTTATCCGTATTAAACATGTATCTGGTATATGATTCATACATATTGCTATGTATCTGCTATATAGCAACATTTCAAGTTTCATGTATCTGCTATGTATTTGAAATCTAAAATGTTGTGCAGGTAGTTACAAATAGTCGGGTGAATGTTGTCTCACTAATTTTAAATTAGAATATGTACAATTACAGCCCATAAACAAAAACAGCGTCAATTATCCTAATAAAGTATTATTTGTGTTATAATAACAATATGGAACTTATTTAACATTGGAAATTGAAGTATAGTATAAAATAGCGTTCAAATAACTGTGAACGGTAGTGTTTATCGACACTTTTTAGTCATTATACTATATTTTGACCTTTGTGACTATTTTTACATAAAACTCTTATAAATGAATGCATCAAATTTTAAAACAATAGTACAGTATAGAAATCATCGAATGCTCAGGAAAATATATTCGAGTAAACAACTTTCAAGGCTGAAGGAAAAAAACCGTTATTTACCGAGTTTTTTTATTATCAAAGAAAAGGAAAAACTATATTTTAAATAGACTATCCAAGCAGACAAGTTATGTTCAAAAAATGTTTAACCGAAACAGTTTTTATAGTAAAAGCGTTAAATAGATGTTATTAACATTAAATATTTACTTTTATTAAATTAAAACATCTTGTATAATAACAATATTTTAAACGTTACAAGTGTCTTAAAAAGTTTTTACATTTTTAAAATGATTTTAAAAATATATTAAATTTTAAACATTTATTTTTTAGTTTATAAGTTTACTATACAATTTCTAACGTTTGTTAAATGTATTTTTTTTATTAAATATGGATATCTTTTATTAATTGTATTGGTTGGGAATGGATTTTAGAAGATATTATATATATTCAATTTGTGATAAAATTAGCAAGACACGGCATTGTCTCTCCATAACGTGGACTTTATTTCTTGCAGGTGGTCACAGTACTTTTTTCGGTTTTCTGAATACCTTTGTACACATCGTAATGTATTCGTATTATCTCTTGGCGGCGCTCGGACCGCAGATACAGCCATACCTGTGGTGGAAGAAATACTTAACCACTGTGCAAATGATCCAGTTTGTCCTTGTAATGGTCCACGCATTCCAATTACTTTTCATCGATTGCAATTACCCGAAGGCCTTCGTCTGGTGGATAGGCATGCACGCTATAATGTTCTATTTCCTCTTCCGCGACTTCTATAATGAAGCGTACAAGAAGAAGAATTCGAAAAACACTGTAGGCAAGCAAAAGAATGAAAAGGAACAGAACGTATCTAAAAATAAAAGAGACATCAAGGAAAACGACAGCGACAAGGGCGTGATATATGCAAACCAGTATAAAATGGCCACTGGTTATATCTCGGACAGCGGCCTCAGAAATCGCGTGTTCATCGACAATCGAGGCTTTGATGAATAATAAGAGAAGCTTCTAATTTAAAGAGACTTCAATTATACGTCGAGCGTACATTCGATTGCGAATCATCGTTATTTAAAGCACTTCGCCACATTGCACCACAGTCGCTGTCCTCATGGCGATCGAATAAAAGCGGCAAATAGACAGAGGATGTTAAAAAAAAAAGAAATGAAAAATGAGAGAAAAAGCGCGTTGAAGGCCTACCGGAATTTGTAAAAGTCTGGTCTTAGTGGCGTTCTTTCTGGGTGCTTTGCGGCGAAATTTTTTTACGTGTAAAGATTTTCTCGCGCTTTTTATGTATATTATATGTATAAACGGGTATACGTATGCGAATGTGTGTTTACTAATTTGTGTGCGGCTAATTTGTCGAGAAGCGAAAACAGACTGGATAAAGCGTTGAAATTGCCAAAATGATAAAAAATGTGTTACTCTTCCCAGTTAGGATATCGAAACGAAACTCATTCTCCGACAAATTGCCTTTTCCGGAAAGAGGAGCCCTTTAAAGGAATGATTTTTATATTTGTATAGACCCCTCAAGAATTATAATTCCGCATTTTGCTCATGTCTCCCTCTTTCAAAAATAGAATAGTAACGAATTCTTGCCGCGTTTCATATCAAGAGGATAAAGAAGAAAATACAATATTTATTTTATAGAAACAAAATATTTAATAAGAAATTATTATTATTATTTTAACGTTTCTCTCTCTCTAAAACATTATTATAATTAAAATATTGCTGTGAATTGTGTAAGCAATGATAATATGACACAAAATCCCAATAAGGCAGAAACAGAGAATTCGTTAATTAAAGTAAGGACTTACATGCATATTTACTGTTTGAAATAAGTATTTATTTATTATTATTTTATAATAAATTTTATTATTATTTGCATTAAATTTTTAGAATTAAAAAATATTTTATTTTCATCTCAAATCTTATTCTCTCAGAGAGCACTCCGTTTTTACTTTATATTTCGTTAGATATTCTAATTAATACTTTCATAAACACATAAACACATGTGATAAAATACATATGTATATACATTAATTTTAGAATTAATTATGTTAACATTATTTTTTTTTACAAGAAGCAACGTTTAATGTAAAACCTAAAATTTTTTCTCATCACGTTTTTTAAATAATAAATAATAAAATATAATAAAATGAAGTGTTATTTAACAACTTATAAATGTTTCTTTTGAACTTTTGCAGAAATCTACATTTTTTTATGATGTTCTCTCATCAACTTAATATAAAAATTTATAGCTACTGTTTAAATGATTTTGCCGGCATATAAAATCATTCGAGTTTTATAAAAGTATGTAATATTGTTCAATTTTTAATATCTAAAACTTTTTTTTATCAAAATAAAATTTTAATGATAAATTAAATTTTATTATATTATTAATATGAAAATACATCCTCATCTTTTACATTGAATCATTTTTCGAAATATTCTACATAATCTCATTTATCGTAAATATTGTATTATAATGTTGCAATATTATAGAATATTATAACATAATTAAATCGCGCTCGAATTTAATATTTAAAATAATATGTAAAAATGCATATTTTTATAATATTTAAAATATTCTTCTTGGATCTGGAACTCTCTATTGTTGATATTTTTTTTTAATTTTCTTTTCGATCACCTGTAGGTCAAGATGAATCGACTGCAGCTCGCGCAAAAGCATGCACATAGAGAACTATGTAACCAACGGATATTTCCGACAGATAACACATCCACGGTTTTCAACTTTATTCTGTCCTACATTGTTTAGTTCTATGCCGCGTTATGACTACAAAATATTTGTAATAAAAATTGTGTAATTATGCATTATAAAAAAAGATAATAATTAAAAATTAGAATAATTGAAGCCTAAATAAATATTAAAAATGTAAAAAAAATGTAATTTCCATTTTAATAGTGTTTCTATGCAAAACATATGCCAAAAAATAGGAAACAGAGAAAATCAAACACAATCCTATTGCTTAGGTATTTATTATAGAAAAATGTATAAGTAACTTTAACCCATTAAGGACCGCTGGTCGATTTTTCGGCCAAAAAAAATAGGTCAACTTTGGGTAAAAATTTTTGGCAAGTAAACTCCTGAGCATAGTAGCTTGCCATTAAAAAGATTTTAAATTTTGAGAAAAAAAATTTGTCTTGGTCCTTAATAGGTTAACTTGAATAGCATTATGACAGAATTATTGATCTATCTTTTGTTCATCACGTTATAAGTTACATTATAAAATAAATGTAAAAATTGACTTGTGTTTCACTGGGATCCAATTTTCTATACTCGTATAATACATATAACACATATAATAGTATAATTAATACAAAAAATTCTAGCTCATCAATTCGATGCGTAATGGGTGAAGTTACTCGAGGAATTACTCTACATGATACTGTAACACACAAATATAAATTCCAATTATGCTCTCAAAATAATCAACATTTCAAAAAATAATTCTTACGCGTATATATCAAATTTTTTATTACACTTTTAATTAGGTATTTACTATATTATACATTTGTCTTTCCTTTTACGTTCAACGTGGTTTTTTTTAAGAATCGCGTAAATGGAGTATAAAAAAATAAGTAAGAAAAAAGCCTGTGTGTGCTATAAAAATTTTATTTCATAAAATATTATACTCGTATATTTACACAAAAACAGTAATAAAAATTTAGAAAAAAACTGTGAGAAAACAAAGAGATTATTTACTCAATAAATTTTACTGCGTAAAAAAAATCGCGTATAAAAAATTACAGGTGATTGTAGAATATAATTATATATAAATTTCTATTTTCCGAAAAAAATCTTAGAAACAAAATTAAACTTTTATAATATTTTACATGGGTTCTGTTTCTTTAAGAGGTTACGCCACCTTGAAGGCTTCAAAAAAATTCGATTTTTTTTGCCTTAAATAATAGTCTTAAAAATAAAGTTTTAATAGTTAAAATTAAAAATTCATGTTTTTTTATCAAGTTTTGAGCCAGTTTAGTGAAGCGTGTCTATAGTGCCGACGAGCGATTCGGAGCAATTCGGAATATTTGAACTTGTAAGATAAAAAGAATTAGGTCGATGATGCTCCAAAACAAGCAATAAAGAAAACGATGAGGCAAACATTGATGTAGAAGAACAGTTGTATGATTCAGGCATTGCAGACTAAAGGTAAATTTAATATTTTACTACTAAATACACGAAATATCGCAAAGCAAAACTTCAAACGCGTTTATCTCGAAACTACATTTTCAAAGTTGGCGTTGCGCGGATCTCAGAAACTGTTCATCCGATTTATTTTAAATTTACACAGAATCTTCTTTTTGGTATAATCTAAAGAAATACATACGGATTTATGTTAAAAAAATTTTTTTTTATTAACATTTTTTTAACAAAATTTTTTGGCCAAAAATACAACTTTTTTTCAAAGATTGGCCATTTTCGTAAAAATCAATATTTCGAAATATCCATATGTATTTCTTTAGTACCTATTATGTAGAAAATAAAACTTTCTTCCTTTTTGTTCTAGGTTCAATCGAAAGTTAGATCCCCGCAACGCCGATTTGACAGTCGCAGCAAAACGATGTTCAATATAATGGCTGTAGTGTCGCCATTTTTTATTAAAAAAGAGATAAAAAATATATAATTTTATAGCTAAAGACTTGATTTATAAAAACCTTAAAACAAATTTTTCATCACTTTCATTGTTTTCCTTAAAAAAATTCTCAAAGTTACCTATGATTTTTAGGCGATCAAGGTGGCGTAACCCCTTAATTATTGATTTATCTAAATAAAAAACAGTTCAAAGAAGAAACTATTATTTTTATGCAAGTAAGAAACGATCACTCCAAGGTTGCTTCGTCGACGCCCGATGTCTTTCCTACATAGACCTTCTCCTCTCAAGATTTGGTTGTCATCTTCTCACAGGACACTCGCGAAAAACACTTGCGAATAAAGTACTACAACCGCGCGCGGACTAATTAATAAAAGTCGTTCGCACGACACAGTGACACTTCGCGTTTACAAAACCAGTGATAGAAATGGAAATCTTGAAAAATCTATTGGTCCAGTAATTTTAACGGCATTGCAGAAACAAACGTGCGACGCAACGAACCGGTTAAAATTTGACCATATGTAATTTACGATGAGGATATGTTATATAACTTCCCCGTCGTTGAATTTTTACACGAAGAGAATGATTTTGCACAACTATCTAACAATTTAGCTGAATATATAATTTAGATAGGTCCGAAAATTTTTAGATACTTGAAAAACCGTTCTTTTTGTGAATATCCTCGCGGGCGCCTCGACCTTATCAAGGTCAATCCCTGGGAGGGAAGATATCATTTAAAATATAACATACAATTATTGATCCGCTTTTAAACATGAATATCGAACACACGTCAATTCGTCAACACTGTTAAATAAATTCTGGACAGGTAGAAGACATGAGTCTCTTATTATAATATTTGTAAGATATAATTATAATATCAATTAAATAAAGGTGCATATAAAAGTTTTTTAATGTTTTGTAGGCCCTGTGTGCTACTTGGAAATGGGATCGATAAGTTAGATTGCTACTATGACAGCGAATTAATGTACTGCATTGTGCATAAGCTATATTCCAAAATTCACAACTGCTGAAAATCTATAGTGCACATTACGTAAATTATAGATTTTTAGCAATGAATTTTGGTACACAACCTAGAAGCACTAATGGATGGGAACCATCTAAAACACGGACATGCTTACTCTCAAGCTTCTTTCTCGTAGAAATTGACCAATAGCAGATAACGAATATTGTGTACATACAATTTATATATTTTATTTAACTGACAGACACACTACTGATAATAGAAAAAATTTTATATTTCTCTTCTATAAAAATTAATTGTCTAATATCATTATTTTCCTGTTACCAATTTTTTCGTTCCGTATTTTAAATTAAAAATTGATAATTTTTTTTTTATAATAATTTTTATATTTCAAAATATAAGGTGTATTTGGATACAATTAAACATTAACTAGATAATTCAGAATACATGTTTTCAAAATTAGTTCATATGACGTCTTAATGACATCTTTAAAACGTCTTATATTTTTTTTATGTTTACATCTCGATTTTGAACATACGTAAATCTCATTTATAATTAATTTTAATTAATATTGGTAGAATTCTATATGATGTATGTATAAAAATATTTTCTTCAATTTGTTATCCTTAGTTGCATATATTAGAGTATTGTATAGACTTCATTACGCAGACAGTAATTAATTTTTAAATAACTGTTTTAAATTTATAACACATCCTATTATTATTAAAAGTCCGCAGTTGAGTCTTGATCATATAAGGGAATTTTTAAAGAAAATTTGGTTAATAAAATACATGTAAACCTAGTCCAATAGTAATTATTATGTAAACCTAATTTAATAATAATTAATAACAGATAAATTAATACAGTAGCAATAAAAAATTATGTAATCAAAAAAGTGATCTTGCAGTTATAGCGAAAATTGTCTAAGTGTGAAAAATAGCTAAAATAGATAAATTTCTAGCAAGCACTGAGATATTGTATATGTATAACATCTAATCATATAGATGACAGAAATAGAATTTAGATTTGTGCTATAAATTCTATGCGTATACATAATTTTTCTATCAGATACAAAAAACAGCTATAATTCTAACTCGAGCAGCAAAATATTTTTTTGCGTGATACAGAAAGCATATAATTAATGAAGTCAAAATATGATAATAGCGTCATTCTCTATAATAATCGGCTAAATATTAAGGAAAAATTCGCTTTTACGAATATTCGCAAATACATACATCAGCTGGTTAACGGTAAAAAATACCGGCTTTTAAAACTCGTTGGACGAGTGGGCAATCTGCCGGATCACTGTATAACCGAATTCTTGCTCAAAACAGGGACAGCCTAATCGCGCGCACCTCTCCTGAGAATGGGCGAAATAGACGGTGCTAATTTTCAATGGTGAAAGTACACGAACAGTGAAAGTCTAGCACGACGCAACTTAAAGCAGCCACCGAGTTTGCATGTAACCGCGGCCGCGTTCCGTATAAATAACTCATATGCATTGTGTACGAGATACATCATCCGTAGATCAAGTTTTTTTGCCGCAGTGCATTCCGTGCGTTAATGATAAGAAATCAATATTGGACCCGAAAAAGTGCGCAATTTTATTACACGACTAGGGCAGTAGGGCTGCGTTCGAGGAGCGCGCTATCAACGCTATTTGTGTCATCTATCTTTGTTTTACGTCTAATAAATGAAAATAATGAAGATAGATAACATAAATGGCGTTAATAGTGTCTCTCCGAATGCACCCTAGAACGTGAAAATGTATATTAAACAATTAAGCTTTAATTATATAACATTACACAAAAGATTTATTGTAATCGATCTTGTTACAAAATTGAAATATATTAAGTATTTATAGCAATTTTCTTCTATAACACTTATTTCTTAAATTGTTACATGTATACGTTTTGATCTTGATAGTAAATATCTGTAAATTAAATTCGCATCACGTATTAAATTCTGCGAACCGTAACAAATTGTACTCTATTAACGCCATGGTACGCGTATTGTGATAATTTTACTTTTCCTGGATTTCTTAAAAGGAAATTTATTCTCGCCAATTTATAGTGAATTTTTAGCATTTAAAAGAATACAGGAAAAGAGTGAACAAAAAATTAGGTAGTAAAGAAAAAGCTACACAAAATAAACAAAACAATTTCTCAGATAAAAATAGACTTTTATGACATAAAAAATAGTATCATCAAATTTAAGTTGAAATTCTTAATCATTTCTATCAATAAAAAGATGAAATTAATGGCGTCTTTAATTTTAATTTATTTTTGAAGGTGCACATTTGTCTTTGTACTTTATAAAAGGTATATTTACCGCCTTTAGTAAAAAATTGAAAGCGCACTACAAAAATAATTCTATTATTCAAATGTATATATTTCTATGCTACAGAATAGAAAGAATAGACAAATGAAGAGAAAACCTTGAATAACAACAAAGCTCGAAGAAAAGTATAATGATTTAAGTAACACGGAAATTGGCTGTAATAGGAAAACAGACATTTATTTCATTTAAGATAGAATAAACAGTGACAGCTACCTGAAACTATTACAGGGTCAAATTATTAAGTTGAATGCATTGCAGAATTTTTTTCCAACAAGATAATGCTGTTAATACGCAAGAATAAGATGTATTAAAAAAGAAAGATTTCTGTAGTTATGTTCTGATTTAAATATTACAGACTAATTATTTTGAGAAATAGAAGGAAGGCAATTTAAAAATATCAATAAATTGAAAAGCTACAACAGAATGGAATAATTTATTTAAACAAAATTCAAGACTTACATACTTTAAATTGTTATCTAAACGAAATTGAAGTCATGGAAAATAAAAGTCTTACGCATTAATGAAGTATATTAATTTATATTATATTCAAAAAATTATGCATGTATAAAATATATCAATATATACTTTTTAAGTGCACTTATTTGGTCCCATGTTTTATGTGCTTGTATTATTATATACAAAAAACTTAATAAAGTCATGTCAATATAAAATCGGTTTATACGTTTTTTTAAGTTTCAATCATATGATATTTAACTTTCATAATATTGACATAAAATGATAAGAGTAACATTGATAACTTTTACAGGTAAGATAACTTTTAAATATAAAAAATTATAAACATCCATATGTGCTATCTTTTGACCACAAAAATCTAATAAATATAGCAGCTTGTATAATGATACATTCACCACACGCAATAGTAGTGAAGAATTATGCAAGGAAATATTCATATTAAGTTTTTGTAAATGCAATTCTGCATATGTTCGTAATTCGCATATGACTTAACAAAAGATTCTTTGCGTGTTTCAAAATTTACGTCATTTAATATCTATTGCATGTTTCAAAACATACGTCGTTTAAAATCTATACTGTTTTATAAATGCGTTTTTATATTCTTATACATAAAAAAAATAATCGAAAACACATAAGAAGACACAGAAAGAAGACACATAAGAAAACACAGAAGAATCTTTAATATTATTTTTTTTTCTAAACGCAGAATTATTTTTTCTTAAGTTTACTTTATTAAAAGTGAAAAATTGAAATGAATATATTTAAACTATTCACTTTGATGTACATTTTAAAAATCGATTTACCATCTTTGTAAGAAGTAATTTTGTATTTTTAAATAAAATATGTGTAAAAGAGTAATTTTTATTTATTTGTGAGTTACTGAGATAAAAGAATATATATATTATATTTTAAAACGATTATATTTGCTCATGCAATGTTATTATATAAATAATATAACGTACAGAAAAAAAATTTATATTAAAGTAAACGATCATAAAATTTATATCATAATTCATAAAACCATAATTGTAAATCGTTATGAATTAATCTCTGTTATATAAAACTTTGTAATTGTTACCATGTTTGTTTGATATAAAAAGTTATAAACAAATATTCAAAGTTTCTTAGAATCCATGTACGTGCATATTGTATTTCGAACGTTTGTTCAGCATTCGCAAGCACTATGTTAATATGATCATACGAGTAAATTTGACGTTCTAAAATTTTTACAAAACGGTTTAGTCTGACATATTTTTCCTTATATAACTGATGAATTTTATAAAGGTTCTATATGAAAAATCTCAAATAACTGTTAATAATTTTTCCATATTTTTGTTGTAATATATTTATTTTTACATTTTTGTAAAGATTTAGTATTACAGAATTAATATTTCTCAATGATATTCCATATATATTTCCATATATAATTTTTTCAATCAAAAATGTATAAAAAACTAAATTTGCCGAAATTTTATTATGAAATAACAATATTTATTCACATGTCACACGAATCGAGTAACAATGAACATTTTCATTGTATATTCGCATATTTTATCAGATATTTTATCTACCCATTCTCGAAAAAGCAATGTAAAGTTGAATCAAATTTCATCTAAATTAATCCCAAAATCAAAGAAAATATAATGTAAGTATTGTATAATTCAAAATTTTAACCAATTGTATCATCAGAAATATTATATACTATATATATTTGTATTAATATTTTTAAAGCATCAATAAAATTTACCATAAATCATGGAATTTACCGTAAATCATAAATGATGAGCGTTATTTTCTAACAGTAATAAATATTAGCTTGTCTGAAAATTAATTGCGGACAATATTCGATTTATCCAGTCTTTTCACTTTTCTATTGTTTTTAAATAATTTTCGAATTAAAGTTAGAACTCATTTTCCGTAACTGTATAAGAATTATTTAAAAAATATAACCAGTGTACACAACGTAAGTACTAACAATCGTACACTTTGGCTATATTTAGACGCAATCGTTGCATCGTTTAAATGCAATGTTGTAAATTCATAAAGTGTGACGTAAAATACAATTAAGACATTCTAATAAGTATTTGTAGTTCTTTTATATACTGCAGTATTTCTCGATATTGCAATTTACATTTGTTTTTCTGCTCATTAGTAGCGTCTAGAATACATTTCGAGAGTAGATAGCGTCATAAAAAGTACATGTTAGTCAAATTATGTAGTAAATGAATAAATACTTAGAAAAAATTAATGACATTACATTAAAAGTTAATGCAGATTACCATCACGTAACGTCGGTAAAATATCGTGTCCGAGAAATGTAAAATGAATAAGTGATCTTGCACCCAAGATCGTAAGTTTTTTTAAGTTGTAGTTGCAGATTAAGAATGTGAATCTAATAAAAATTGCGTAATTAAAAATAATTTAGCCAATAATTAGATTTAAATTAAGGAAAAACCGTAAATGCATTTATCAATCTGCGTTTGTATTTTATGTTTGTTTTTTTCATTATTTTTTTAGAATTTTTTTTCTTTCGAATATTAAAAAATATCTAAAAATATAAACTAATTAAAAAGCAAAATAATTAAAAAAACAGTTGCAAATAAATCATTTAAATACATATATATATATATACACGTATATTAGTCTTGATTTACATATATTAAATTAAATTATCTGCATTACAGTCAAATTTAAAGAAATTATCTTGAAATGTTTTTTATTTATAGAGAAAAGAGTGGCATCATAAATTTCACAAGTTGTTTCAATAAAAATCTGCAAGAGATAATATTTGCCAAAATATGATTAACACTTCCATCAATAATATCGAGCGCATAATATTTCGTTTCTGTTCAAAATAACACCTAATATAAAAATGTTAAAAGTGTTCAATTATAAGTTAATAACTCTCTTTGTGTTTCTAATTAAATAATAAGAAAGAAAGAGAGAAAGAGAGAAATAAATTATATGTAAAATATTATATATGTACATACATTACATGTATGTGTCTGTTTTGACTACTGAAAAATTCTGAATATTAAAAGTGGACTTCGGCAAATCTTGAAAAGAAAACGAAAACATATAAAATAAGTAATGTGTCATCTTCGTAAGTAGATTGTCATACAAATATGCAAACGTCATTAACGCGATTCTAAGGAACGAGTAGTACGAGTGCGCGTTTTAGAATGTGTAAAGACGATTCAACATTTATGAAAATCTCATATTGATCATTGTGTAAACACGACTGTGTGCACACAGTGACGTTTCGTGTAAGCAAAAGCGTCGCTGTTCCTTGAAATTATTGAAAATTTTATTATTCATGATGTCATGACAAAAATATTAACAGCTAAGGATGTCACTTTTTGCGCAATGACGTCATCTTTCATCAGCTGGAAAACAAAATTTAATGGAAAACGACGTATACATCATTTTATATTAATTTTCATAGTAGACAAGTTCCCGGCGAATGTCATCTCGTACCGTCAAACAAGCATGTAACTCAATGTTGCGCAAGACAAGCCAGTCACGACGAGAATGTGAGTCAAATCTGCAAAAAGTGTTCTGAAATATTTTAAAATGAAAGCGCAAGAAAGAATGCTGAGATTTGAACACCATGCAAACACGTCGCGTTTTTGTTCGTATATATATGATTTAATTTGAAGTGCACGTAACATACGAGGTCTGTTTTTATTCCTACACTCTCTGACTGGTGCACACGGTGCAATAAATAGAAATAAAATAAATACGTTTCATTTCAACTTATTGCACCGTGTGCACCGGTTCAGAGAATGTAGGAATAAAAAAACAGATCTAACGGTATTCCTTTTAGGATCAGTTTGAATTAAATCATGGATGAAAAGGTATTCGCGCGAAGTGTCCTTGTCCGATTTTGATTCGTTTAGAAATATAAAAAGTCGATCTCTCTTAATGAGCGGTTTATTTTAATGTGCAAAAAAAAATAAAGAAAGCAGATAAAAAGAGTAGATAAAATTTAATAATCTAAAATATGATTATACACTGAAAGAACAATTTTGCTAAAGTATATCTAAACTTTAACTACATATAGATTTAAAATAACTTTGTTAGACCATCAAAATAGTTATGTAAGACATTCAAGCTGGTTGCTAGAATGTCAAAACTTTTTGTAGCATTGCTCATTGTGCTTGAATATGCTACATAATTATTTTGATAACACTAATTTACAAAAAAATGTTTTTTTTTAATTACTTTAAATCAGATAAGGTACATTTTTTGTAGATTTTTGAATGCTGAAAACGATGTCTCAAATTTCACTAGCGCGTCAGTTTTCCGAAATAATTGAGATTTAATGTGTAAAACATAGCATTTTTGCAATATTTGACTTTTTTTGGAAAAAAGTTAATATTATCTTGAAATTCTGATCAGAAGTTATGTGTCAATGTATTGTTCATTCACTATAAAGTGCATTCTTTTAAATTTCAATATTTTACTTTTTACATTTTATAAAAAATTTAAGATTCAAATACAGAGTTTCTCTAAGATAATCAATTTTCCACCTATGACAATAAAATCATTATAATCATTAAATATAATCATTATAATCATTAAAATCATAATTCCTAGTGATTATTGATACATAGTGTAATTTATTGTTATAAATAAAATGTATATGTACGTGCACGCACGCGCGCACACGCGCGCGCATGCACATACAGTCTCATTTTAAATGCCCATTTCAAACATCTAAGAAAACATTTTGAAAAAAAAGTTTCAAACAGAAGAGTACTATTGATGATAATCTTAAAGTGCGTCGATGAGACCGAGTTGGAATAGACTCCCGAAGATGTAGAGGGGCCGGAGTTCCTGAAGAGTTAGTCTACTTAGATGGGTCCAAAGGTGATCTCCCGAAGGTCAGTCACTTCTCATAAGGTTGAGTGCTTATAACTAAGCATCAGACCGAATTCTTCATCGTAACAGAATAACTGAATCGAACTGATTGTGAGATATACGGAGGAACTGCTCTACTCTATATATATCAACAGTTTTCCTTCTGACTAGTGCGCTTCCGTGAGCCTCTATTTATACTTTGAAAAACTGTCTTTCCTTTCGTCTGAAAATTGATTGTTATGTTGCAGTATTATGTGAGTGATGTGATTTACGATTTTTCTTGGAGCTTCGGAGGTTAGTTATCGTTAGAAGTTACTCTGTAAAGTAATTCGTTACAGTTACTTAAAAAGTAACTTTCATATATGTACGAAAGAAGGTTCTTAATTTCTTTAAAGTCTAAGTAACTTTCAGTTACTTTTCAATTACTTTTCTGTTTTCATAGTAAAATGTCACGGGTAACATCGGGGAAGACTCCAATTACGCACATCTTGCGCACATCGCTAATTGACTTTTTGGCAAAAAAAATATCAAATACCGTTAAAAAAGTTATTTTTTGAATCTACATCTAGTTAAATTTTTAGATACAGCAAAACTGTTTTTCCATCTACATTAGAAATATTATGATATCAAATACTTCATTATGAGGGAGTGTTGCAGAAAATAAAACAAGAAGAAATGTGTTTACATGCCAAAGAAAAAGGGAAAGGACTGGCCGGACCGAATTTCGTAATCACGAGATATGAGAATTGGGATGAAAAATCACTGTTCTAAGGAAAATCAAGTTCCGTTGGAACAACGCGCGAATGGCCAACATCCCGTTTACTGTGGAAGGAGACCAGTGGGCAACAGATCACTTTCGCTGATCGCCGTTATAACCGTCGTCGATTTACACCAACGATTGCATGCATCGTGACTTGCGTAATTTCTGGTGGACTGTTACGTGGAATAGCAACTCTACTACTTTTTTCCAAAGATAACCGGAATCGCTCCCATTCCGGTCCATTTACTCACTTTCTTCTCTCCCGCGACGAACTTGACGCGGCGAACTTGCGTATTCCTCGCCAATAGAAAAGAAGTCATGGCGTTACAAAGCTGTCTTAAGGGAATACTGGAGTGATTAAATTATCAACATTACAGTCATACAAAAATCTCCGAATTAATTAAACGGAATCAAAAAATCTTTTTACAGAATTGAAGTAGGCGCAAAATTAACAGATGGTACAGTGGAATTTATACTAAAATCGAAAAAAATTAAGTGAGTTTTTAACTTTTTTCGATTTTAGTATAAAGTCCATTGCATCACTTCCTAATTTTGTATCCACTTTATTCCTGTAAAAGTATTTTTTATTTCGTTTAGTCAATTCAGAGCTATTTTTTTCGTCTTTTTCTTTCTCTTAGATGAATTTCACCCGAGTTTTAAAAGAAGTCACAGTGTTATAAGTAAAAAACAAATCAAAAGATCCATATTTAGTCTTCTCAGAAGAGGAAAGCTTCAAAACCACTTCATAACAATCGCTGTGTGATATCGCTTGTGCGCTTACTTAAAAATTAATACATATTATTTTCAATAGTACAAATTAAACATTCATATTATTTACAGTAAATAAAAATATTTACTTAATAAAGAAACAATAGTTAAATAAAATTAAAGTTCTTATACCAAATAAATATGTTTACATTTAGTAAATATTTAATTACTACTATTCAAACAAATATTTATTAAAATTTAGTAGGTATATTTTTGATTGCAGGAAAATCGTTATTTTCATGTGATTTAATCTTTTAAACTATTGACCTTTGACACTGCATAAAATTAAATACGCTATTTCAATTCCGCAAGTTGAAGGTTAAATACAGACAATTCTCGTGCAAAAATATCGTATCATGAATTGTAAACGAATTGTAAATTTACTTTAAACTGTATTTAACGAGTAAAGTTCACTCACTCAAGATCCATAATTATGTGTACATGCAAATAGACATACGTCATTTTATTAATGCACATCCGCTTTTGATTTCTATTGAGTTTTATTGATTTTTTATTTCCTATTACTGCCAGCCGAAGATTAATAGCTAGTTACAGATAAATGGCTTATTTCAAAACCAAATGAGCTTATAATTTACTTGCTCATGTCTTTTTTGTTTGAAAATAATTTACAATAAACTTTAACTATATTCTGCAGATACTATATATATATATATACAGGATGGCTTACATA
The DNA here is from genome assembly GCF_001594055.1 of Mycetomoellerius zeteki. NCBI lineage: Eukaryota > Metazoa > Arthropoda > Insecta > Hymenoptera > Formicidae > Mycetomoellerius > Mycetomoellerius zeteki. The sequence continues at coordinate 810,043 of NW_017256532.1, forward strand.
AAGTGTGATAAGCTAATAATTCGAAAAATGTGGAAGATAGAAGAAGAAAACATTTCAAACCAAAGTGGAACTATTTTAAGGGAGATATGTTTTGGTCACTTTGTTTTTTTTTTTTTGAATGAAGAAGCCAAAAAGATACGAAGGTCATCTCCACGTTTTTAAGTGAAATTATATGATTCTTTACATAATATGATTCTTCTAATTATTTTGCATATAAAAGTATCAAAGTACAGATATGAAAAAACCAGGGTTGACAAGTAACGCATT
>NW_017256532.1:810414-817212 GCF_001594055.1 Mycetomoellerius zeteki
TATTATAATTATAATTATTATTTTCTAACTCTGATGGTAATGCTAATATCAGAATTAGAAAAGTCAATCGTTACTTGTAATGGATTGAAAAAGTCATTCGTTACTGAAAAAAATAACTCTTAATTTGTAACGCGTTATTTTTTAGTAACGAGTAACATTACGCATAACATTACGCGTTACTCGTTATATTTATAACTTTTTCAGTGTAACGCGTAATAGTGCAGACAAGTTACTTTTCAAAATGACTTTTCTAACCTTAGTACAACTTTAGCGTTTAGTTAGTCTGCGTTGTCGTCATAAAAAATTGCAACACCGTCATCAAATTGTTTATTATAAAAAGTAACGACAAAGTAACTGAAAAGTAACGTTTGCCAACCCTGGAAAAAACCAATAGTTTAAGAGATATTTTATACTTTATTATGGCATATATTGAATGAAATATTAAATATCTCGTTAATTATTAATTTGTTGATAATCGTACCTTAATACTCTTATAAACCAAACCACCTTGTATATCATGTTACACAGACCATACATGCTTACAAAGGCCACCCTGTACGCCATGTTACAGTGAGAGAAAAATGTGGAATTATATTGCGAAGCAAATGTTACTTATGATATATATTTCCTTCGATATTTATTAGTTATGAAAAAATTTGACTATGATGACGAAATATACATTTCTGTGAAATATATCTCATTAATTGTAAAAAGATAAAATGAATGAAATAAACTTACGTGCTAAGAACACAATTTTATTTAACTGTGTTTAAATATTTATTTCAGTGAAAATATATAATAAAATATATAATAATAAATACATTTCTCACAAATTTTAATTATCTTTTTCTCAGTGTATAGATAAGTAATGCACGATAGAGATTTTTATGCAGGAAGAAGAAAAATTTTAACTTCGACGTTTTATATAATATATCCGATCATAAATGACGTGTGTGAAATTGGTCCCGTACTTTTCGAATTTTATAATTTTCTTAATTGTGCTGTGTTGTGCTACGGTTTGTGTCGATTTGTGCCGCAAACCGCAGCTCAATAACATGAAGAGTTTTCTATACAAAAAGCATTTTTTTGTTGGCCCCGCACTTTTCAAATTTTCTTGATTGTACCGTGTTGTACTACATTTGTGCCAAATTGTACCGCAGCTCAATAACATGAAGAATTAAAAAAAAAAAAAATTTTGCTGGCCTAATAATATTTAGGAATGAAACCTGTTTTGAGACGGTGTCAGATAATCAACGGTGTCAGATACAACGGTGTCAGATCATCAAATTCTGCGAGTTGTGCTGAATTGTGTTATTTAAAACCTACGAGGCATAAAAAGTAGAGATTAGCTTAAAAGTCGATAGAAAATTTTGAGAAAAGGTGGATGTAAATAAAAAATTTGACATTTTTAGATATTTTTTAATTGTGCCGAATTGTGTTCTACAACAGTACAACAACTTTTCCTTATGGAAAAGTTTCTTCAAATCAACAGATTTCGCAATATTGACGAAGTTATAAGTCAGACGTTAGGAATTTTTAGGAATGAAAAACTTCAAACCCGTGTAACTTGAGAACAGTGTCAGATAATCGAATTCTGCGAGTTGTGCTGAGTTGTGCTTATCAAAATTCAATTATCTTACACCGTTCGCAAGTCATACAGGTTTGAAGTGTTTCATTCCTAAATATTACTAATTGTAAAGCCAGCAAAACTTTTTTTTTTAAACCCTTCATGTTATTGAGCTACTTGCAAATGTAACACAACACAGCACAACTAAAGAAAATTAAAAAATTCGGAAAGTGCAGAGCCGACTTCATACACGTTCGTAAATGCTGTTATTTACGATCGGATATATAAAATATTGAAATTAATAAAATTTTTGCTCAATTATAGTTTAAAAGAGGAAGATATTTATTATCCAAACAAAACAACATGTTACAATATCATCAAAATGACATTAAAATGAATCGTGACTAATCGAAAAGTGACTTTTAATAATCATTTTAGAGCTATTTTGATGATAATCCATCAAATAAGTCATCATAACATTTTGTTCTGCTTAGGTACATTAAAGAGTGTATGTTGAGTCTACTTACAATTTAGATTGGTTAAGTTTTGGATGTTTGTGAAATAAGAACTTGCAATCCTAAAATACTGAGATAAATTCCTGATCTAAACTTTCAAGGAACTTGATGATGATAATAGAGCGTCATGATAAAAAGAAAGCAGTTTTCTGTAGAATGCGCATTTTAATTGATGCAATGATTTAACGAGAAGAAAAAAGCTAAAAAACGGTTTCGCTTGGTGCACAAATGTACCGGTACGTCCTGTTTACTGATTTTTCCACATAACATACTTTCTGTGTAAAGTTGCAAAATGTTGAATAAATTATAATAATGTAATTAATACAAATGCAGCATATAGGACTGTGTTGCAATATAATACGAACAAAAAATCACAAAGATCTGTACTATTAAACGCTCTCCATGCAAAACCTGGAGAATTGGATTAACATTCACTTTTTTTCTTTTAAAATTTATTTTATTTCTTACATTGTCAGATATTTATATCAGTCCTCTCTTATGAAAAAATATTATTGGGATCACAAAAAACAATTAGAAATAATTTTAAAACTATTCAAATCGAATATTGACTATCGTATACTATTACGTTCCAATAGTTTTCCATTAATCCAATAGTATTTTTTCACGAGAATTGTGGCTGCATAAAATCAGTTATCAATATTTATACATTAAGTTTAAGTTTCCTTTATACTTTTTTAAGAGCTAAAAATACGATAGCTAGTTATTAAAAGAATAATCATAAATCATTTCATAGGAATCATAAAATAGTCATAAGATTATCATAAATTAGAATAATCATAAAATGAAAATTTATCGTACGTATTTACATTCAAACGGATAAAATACTTCCGTATTTTCCTGCATATAATCGAAGTAGTCTCAACTACAGAAGAAATAAATTGAGTCTTTCAAAATTAATTATAATTAGATGCAAGATATAAATGAGACGCTTTTGGCCTCCTGGATTAGGCAAATTTTACACTTAACGTTACACCATACGAGATGCTACAAGCACTCATGACAAAATGACGGTTGGACGTCATGCCGCAAGATGGCACCAGATTTACGACGAGACTCGTCGGTGTTCATCGGTCTCGTCTGGTCTCGCCACGACCTACCGGCTATCACAACCAACAACCGCTCCCAAGTTCCGCGCCCATGACATCTGCTCGTTCCGCCGTTTCCGTCATTTCCGTCTACGTGATTATCTATTCAACGCGATCATCAATTAAATAAAGAACAGCCACGCGAGATTTAAGCGCGGAACGCTTTCGAACGAACAACGTCGGGATCGCGTAATCTCGGAGCGGGAAAAGACAGGAAAAAAGGGAGTACTCGCCGGTGAAAGAAAGAAAGAAAGAAGCCGGTGCGGAAGTGCGCGTAGGCAGCGGGAGGAAGTAACACAGAGGGGAGAGCAGAATAGAGGATGTAGATGAGAGAGGACGGGATTGCGCCGGTACCGAAGGGAAACGGAAGGAGCGCGGTGGTACTTGGTAGGTAGGCACTTGGGCAGGACGTGGTCGGGGAGGAAGACGCGATCGACTGCATTCGCCCGGTTAGTGGGCGAGCGAACGGCATAGACGAGACTCGTCGGCGGCAGTGGACGGACGACAGCGGACGGCGGCAGCGTCGGTGCTAAAAGGCGGGGACGGTCGTCGCTCGAGCGTGACGTGACCGCGTGTGTGAACTTAGCAGCGGCTGGGCGCAAGTCCCTCTCTCCCTTTCTCTCTCTTTCACCCGGTTTCTCTCTCTCTCTCTCTCTCTCTCTCTCGTCTCCGTCGTCCCTCTTCTTCCGCTTCGCCTCCCCCTTTCGTGCATCCACCGCCGCGCCGGGCGACGTTAGAAGAGGAGGAAGACCGACGCGTGCCGCCCGCCTGACGGACTGAAGAAAACTTGCGACCGACGGCGAGCAGTCGTTACTCGAGTTTACCGAGCCGCGACGGCTATAGGCGACGGTTAAAGCGTGTAATTTCTCGTCATTCACTTGCTTTGTCTCGTACGCGGCACACTTCATCACGAGGTCGCGGCCGCCGCGCGGGAAGGAACCCGACCGACCGCCGGCACCGAGGGGAAGTAACGACGATCACGGAAGAATCGCCGAGGTTGTTGCCTCCGCGCTTACCGTACTCCAGCGCGGAAGGTGGTGCTTCGCGTGCCGTGCGTTTATGTGCGCGGTCAGGTGACAGAAGGAGAGACGACGACGACGACGACGACCACGACGAACGTGGGGTGCTGCCGTTATCGTTATTGCTGCTGTTGCTGCGAGATTACATAGCCGTTGACGAGCTGCTGCCGGTTACGTGGCGCTCGTCGGATAAAGGGTGTTCGGTGACGGTGACGGCGACGGCGACGAGTAGACAGATACGGGAGGACCATCGCGCCGGGAAGAAGAAAGGAACGTGTAATAGCAGGTGGGTGTAACCCGCGCGATCGCGTTATCCGCGACGCCGCGCCGCCGGGGCGGAACCGCGTGATCGAGGAGCGTGCACGCGCGCGTGTACCGGCGTACTTTGAGGTTAAGTGACGCACCTGCGATCGATCCGCCCTGCGGAGAGAGACCCTGAGCCGCCTGAACGACAAAAGGGAGCATCAAGAACGCCCGGAGGTAACTGATGGTCCACGAGGAATCCGACCTCGTCCTCGCGAGTCACGCTTGTCCTCGTCGTCGAGGATCAACGTTCTCCCGGTTGACAATGAACGTTTCACTTGACATGTCGTTTTTTTACGACATCGTTTTACGGCATATCGTTCAACGTTCTTTCTAATCAACGGACTGTTAAGAGAAAAGTATTTGTGGTATTTGTGTGACTATACTTACAAGGTCTGTCCTTGCCTTCCTTGCACTTTTTACGTTCAGAATCTTCGATTTCTTTCTCTATAACGCTGGAATGTATATTTATTTCGTTTTAAATGCAAACACTTTTGCCTTTTAGGAATTTCAAGCAACGCGAACAAAACCTCTTATAATTGTAAAATAACTTGGTTAGGTGCTCCATTTTTATAGCATGATTCATACTTCATACTATTCGTTTTCACGGGTGCCAACTATATTGTATAAATTTTTTTGTATATAGAATTATAAATATAGTTATTATTATCAACATTGTAGCGATAACAACTATGAAAACAGAGCTCTAATCATAATTACTTTATTATACTAATTGTAGTCATAAATAGCGACATAAACAAATCTTTTATAATTACATAGAAAAATAATTTAGTTAAGTGCTCCATTTTTAGAGCATGATTTATACTATTCGTAGTCATTTTTCATAATCATTTTAGCCAATTATATATATACTTTTTGTTTATAGAATTATAAATATATTATAGTAATGATAATATATCATTACACTAACATCGTAGCAGTAATAATTATAAAAACGGAACTTTAACCATAATTATTTTACTATGCAATTATAGTCACAAATATCCAATACTTTTCTCTCAGTGTTGTAACTCAAATTCTTTCTACCTCAATTTTTTTCTAATCTGTCGAGAATTTCAGAATATGAAACTCAACTTGTTTGTGCATTCTATGCGATATCTGTCATCCTTGAACGTAAAAGAAATTAACAGTGGAGAAATTTAAGATTCATCTCATCTCTTTTCACTCGTTAACGATGCATTCGAGTATCCTCGATCATCATCGTTGATCTTTTTATATCAGCAGAATTTACTACTTTGCATCTTGATAAGATGTCACAAAGGAATTTAAAAGTTTATACATATATGTGTGTACGTGTATTGTTATTATAAAAAATATAAAGTTGAATAATACGTCAGGAAATCCATAAATATTTAATGTACGTAATTTTACGTGGATGATGTAGCGTAAAACCGCTAGTTGTGAATCACTCTTTAAAAAAAATTCATATTTTTATCCAGAACAATATCAAACAATTAATAAAATATTTAATAGTTATAATTAATCATAAAGATTACGTTATGGATGATTTTATTTCATTTCATTACCGTTTTATATGTTTTAATTTGAATTAAATAAAGTAATGATAATTATCCACAATTAGACCCCATGTATTAATTGCGGATCAATTCACTAAATGCTTTATCCTTTCTGATGGCGTTACTACATCCCATAAGAATAATAAAAATGATTTGCGCATGCATATCGTAATATATAATATATAATGAAATTATAATTGATGATCCACACTATGTTAAATTATAAATAGTAAGTAATACTTTTGCATATAGACATGCACACTATTCCATATTCTATTTCGATACACTTAAAACAAATAAATCTTTTTGAGATGGCATCATTTGTAACATTTGACAAGTTTTTAAACATTTTTATAATAAATTTACGCGATAAAAGTATCGTTATAAGTAGTGATTAAACAAACACCCGTGGACACATTTAATCTCAATTGAAAATAATGTTGATTTTTTTCCACGAAATCTAATACTATTTACCAGGGACTAAAAACCGAAATACTTTTATTAACAACTATATACCGATATCAACCATACCTCCATTCAATAATGGCGGTATACGAAAAATCGAGACTAAATACCGGTATTGGACGTCAAATACCGGTATTATACCGGTATTATCGAAATATTATGCGTATACCAGTATTATGAAAATTTCGGTTGAATACCGGTATTTGACGTCCAATACCGGTATTTGGTCTCGATTTTTCGTATACCGCTATTATTGAATAGAGGTATGGTTGATACCGGTATATA
>NW_017256532.1:817227-873357 GCF_001594055.1 Mycetomoellerius zeteki
GGTTAAATTCAATTAAATAAAATTTGTTGAATTAACCAAATCTGCAAACAACTAAATGTGTTCAGTTAGTTGAATAAATTTTTTTTCTCAGTGTATATACCGGTATCAACCATACCTCTATTCAATAATAGCGGTATACGAAAAATCGAGACCAAATCCGGTATTGGACGTCAAATACCGGTATTCAACCGAAATTTTCATAATACCGGTATACGCATAATATTTCGATAATTGATTCACATCTAGTGCTATTACCCTATATTTTATTTGAAAAAGATAACTTAAAAATAAAATACTACTGCCCGAAACGACGCCGGAATTGATATTTATGTCGATGATAAATAATGCAGACGCAATCTTTCCAATATATTTCGAATTCTGTCCTCTGGGGTCATAAAAAAATAAGACAGCAGATAGTAAGAATTTTTAAGATTTGCTCGATAAATATTTAACGAAGTATTTAGATAAAATCTTTTAACAAAAATATTAGATTTTTTATGTCACTACAATTTATTTATTAATCCCTATGTCTCTATTTCGTACCTTTGTGAAGCTGGCCCCACTTTTTCAAAATTTGGAAAAAATAAGCAGAATTCTGGTTGTCCCCCGAAGACTTCTAGAGTTCTCTATCAGTTTTAGAAAGAATTCTGTTGATTAAAACAGTGAAAACACCATTTGAAGTATCGGGGGACCAACTTCTCGAATCTGAAACTTTGAAGGGCTATAACTTCTTTATCATTTATTTTAGTATTTCGATTCATATAGGATAATCGATAGAACTCTTTGGGGGGTTATCAGAATTTGTATCAGAAAACCCGATTTCCAAACAAGATTTTCTACCTGTACGAATTTCGAAAAATTCGAAAGATTTTTTATCATTAGGAAGGTGTAATTTCTTTCCTGATATAAAAAATTGAAATCTGAAAATCCAGGGTGAATGGGAGTCAGCGTGATAGTCAGTACGCAGAATTTAATCTCAAACATCTTATTTCTTTATTCCATAAATTCCAAAAAACGTTGTACGTTTCGATTCACTTTGGAATCCTCAGCAATACAATAAATACTGTTTTTCCCTTGAATGCTTAAATGAAGTCACCATCAAATTTACAGATTTAATGTGTTGTAATATCTGTTAGAACATTAAACCAAAAAATCTTTGGCCACATTATTTTTAAACAGAAAAGTAAAAGCCAGTGACTCACCCCAAACACACAAAGAAGCCATCTTGAAACATTGGATCAAATGTTAAAGAATACAATAAAATAACATTAAAAAATTAATCATTAAGTAACAGTTCTTATGAATTATAATACATATTTTAATAATAGATCGTCAGAAACATAACTAATATAATTTAAATAATAAGTAAGACATGTCGGTCAATGAGTAAATATTAAAAGAGGGGGTAAAGTCTCAAAATAAAAACAGTGATTTTTTTCCTATCCTACCAGTAGCATCTATAGTTAAAACACAATAAGCGTCTCATGCTTATGCCTTTTGTATGTTAACTGTTGCTCTTGAATCCCATACATACAATAGAATGAATTCATTTCTTCTATATTTTGCACTTTGAATATTCAAAACTTATATTATCCCGAACTATTCGTAATACAAGAATTTTTTATGGAATCGGTACTTTTCATTTACAAACGTCTATCCGATTCAGCTTATTGTTTCGCTTTACGCAAAACAGTTGCGTCGAAAAGAATAGGTAAAACATCATCGCCAAATGCCATTAATCTATTAGACTCTTCATTTACGCCATACATTGGCATCTCTATTTATACCTATTAACTCGGCAGCAATTTTCTCACACAGTGCAAATTTTAATTGTATTTTTTGTTTATAAATAATTTCCGCAGAAAAATTAATGTGCAATTAATGTGCAATTAAAAATCACATCGCTTGTCTTCGCAAGCTTGACCTAAATTTCTTCATATTAGAGGTGTTAATGTTATCTGATATTGTTATACTATATGAAGAATGGAATTAAGAAATTTTTTTCCCGTTTATACGCAGGACGAAACTATTGTTTAAATGTAAATGTGTAAAAAACATATTTATTGAAAATATATTTTTACGATATTTTTACGAATAATTATCATGACAATCATAATTATTTAGAATGTTATTATAATTATAATGGTGCCATTATTTAACTTCAGGAAAAGCATCAATTTCGGCATTGTTTTGCTAATAAAATATTTTTAAATTGTAAATGAGTAAAATATTTTCAAATTTTCATTAAAAAAATATTTTACTCGCAAAACAATGCCGAAGATGATGTTTTTCTTGAAGTTAAACAATAGCATCTTTATTATATATTCTAAACCATTTAATTGTCATGACCTCGTAACATGTACGTTACACGGTCGCGGTCATGAGAAAGCTATTGTGCATGGAATGTATTACAGTATTACAGATTAGTGTCATTTAATTTACATTTCAACTTTTTGTTTCTCAAGTTGTGCATGTTATGATTAAACTCGTTAACTATACCAAGGTCACCACAATACTGAAAATCAGAGAATTGTCAGAAAAATCGAAAACAATCAGGCAAATCAGGAAAAAGTCAGAAAATTTTGCAAAATTATTTGGAAAATAAAGTTCTTGTTTTAAAGAAGTTTAATATACATACATCACACCTACGCAGTTTTGGAATACTATCAATTAATAATTAAAAATGCAAGCAGTGTTAGCACATATATAATAGTAATTTATGTTATCATATATTAAATTGATTTCTCAACAAAATATTTAACGGGGTTTCCAAATCAGAACGAAAATACAAAAAATTTAAAAATATTGGAAGTTAGGGAAAAATATTATTGAGTCATGAAATTTTATTTGGAACTCAGGGGAAAGTTATAGAATTTAGGATGGGGAATTTGTGACAACCTTGTGTACCTAAGAAAGAAAAGAATAACACGCAAAGTTATAAGATAAGCAGAGTAACAAGATTAAGTAATGTTTAAAAAAAACTTTCGTTTGTCGTTGTCCCGCGCGCGTCCGCGACCGTCGTAACGTAACGGTTCAATCGGCGTTTTCGGTAAAGCTGCGCTGTAATCATACGCTTTACGCAAATTTTACTTTCGTTGTAATCGCCAAGTCTCGCTACTGGTGGCTCGAGTAAACCATTCAAACGCTTTCTCTCTTACGTTCAAACTGCGCGTTGCTGAAACGTTATATTAACTGATAACTAATAATCATAACTCGCAGTGAACTTGTTGATGTCTCTTAATGCTTTTATTATATCTTAATTTCTCTGGTACGAACTGCGCAACTAATCGACAGTTAAACTACCATTTGCTCTACATTCGATTTCCGCTCCATAAATTTCGTCGGATTTCTCAACAGAATTTTATCGAGCGCCCAAATGTCAGTTGACATTCTATCAATTAAAAATATAAATTTCCGTACTGAAAAGTTTCAAGCTCATTCTAATGCCCCACGAATCGCACGTGCGCCTTCGTGTAATGTCCACCGACATTGAAAATGTTGCTCGGAACAAATAAACGTCGCGACCAAATACAATGGAACAGTAACTTTATAATTTGAGTAACTTTATAATTCACTGCAAACGGCTGCAGCGAAGTTAATTGAACTTTACGGAAGCAATAAAGTCGCATCGTTTCGAATATTGTCACTTTATGATTCTACACGAACATTAATTAAATACTTGCATTGAAAAAAGGCTGATTGCATTATTTAGAATTCTGGTTGAAATTAGACAAATCAAAATTTTTTGGTTCAATTATTATAATTCTATAGTTAAGACAATCAGAATTCATATGATTGATATGCTCAGAATCTTTTGGTACGTCCATTTTCAACCACAAATTTTTCTCAGTATGTAAAAACTGGCTAATGTTTTGTATGGAATATATAAATTCAAAACATATACATATATAATTTTCCCTTTTTTCACTTTAAAATATTTACATGATTAATAAGAATTTCTTATAAATTTTTTTATTTTAAAATATTCGTTGAAGTCAATATTATAATGTCGAAAAAAAATGTAGGATGTTTCATATGAATGATATTTTTATATGTAATGCTCTGTTTTATCGCCTGTCCCTATAACCACAATTGTGATTAGCTTACAATTGGGCAGCTAAAATTACAATTAGTTATGAGAAAAAATAGTACTTTACATAAAAGTATACATAGGAAAAAAGTATACATACGAAACATCCTAAATTTTTTTTATTAGATACTTATATTTAAAGAAGTCCTTGAAACTATAAGTGTAAAAAAAGGACTTATTGTTTGTATATCAGAATCTGTTTCGCTTCAAGAAGTATCAGAAAATACGAAAGATGTGAATTGATTCTCATGAAAACACTAATCGCAATTTTTTACTGTTTTGATTTCAGCATCATATTGTATAATAGTCTTTTTTGGGAAGTTATATAAAAATTCGCAACATTTCTACTCGTCTTATTAAAGTCGATTCATACTATAATTTATTAAAGATCTACATCGTAAGGTGTACAAAGGAAAAATACATAATAATTATATTTTTCTAACGATAACATCAAGTCTACATTAATAAGGGTAAGCTTGATAGTATCAATAAGTGTTACGTGAACGTTATCTGTATTTTTAGATTTCTAATTTTTTAATTAACCCTTTATTGTTACACTATATTTTATTACGTATACAACACACTGGGTTATTATGTAAAAATATCGCAGAAAAACGAACATAACGATTTTTTTCAATCGGAACGCCATATTGAGAAATATACATAGTAACAAGAAAATGTATGTATGAAGTAAAAGAAATAGTTAGATATGCCATACTGATATCAAAGGATTAATTGCTTAGAAGCAGGGTTGATAAAAGAAAAATTTTAAAAACAAAACATTGTGTTTTCTTTTTAAATATATTTTAAATATTTTTAACATAAAGTTTTAAATAGTATTAAAAGAAAGAGATACTTAAAACATTATTTAAAACATCGATTAAACATGTTTTAGACATATTTTTTTAACAACCCCTGCTTAGAAGCTATATCTAGGGTTGTCATAAAATTGAAAATCAGGAAAATGTCAAGGAAATTGAAAACGATCAGGGAAATCAAGAAATTTTGCAAAATTTTTTTCGAAAATTAAAATTCTTGGCTTTATATAAGTTAAATATACTTACATCACACCTACGCAGTTTTGAAATACTACTAACTCAACAATTAAATTCAAGCAGTATCAGCAACATTAATAATTTACATTGCTGTGTTAAATTGCTTTTCGAACAATATATTGAGACGGTTTCCAAATCAGAGAATCAGTCATGTGTAATTCTTTCCTTAGAGCGGAAACGTGAAAGGTGAACATTTTTTGTATATAATATGTGTGTATATACATACGTGCATAAAAATTTTCACTTTTCACATTTTCGCGTTAGAGAAAAAGTTATATGATTGACTTCCAGGATAAAAATTAAAAAAAGTTCAAAATATAATGTATCTAGACTATAACATTCTATTTGTGGAAAATTGTTTATTTGTAGTATTGATTCAAATGCGGTTCGCAAAATTGCGGGTAATCATTAATAATGCGCGTCGCAAGTAAGTACCGTGTTTACATGATATCTTTGCTCAGAGTTACTGCTGTTATTAAATAAATGAATAAATCAATATCGTATGTATATGAAGCAGAGTATCGGAAACGCAACCGGTTTTCTGCTTTTCGACTCTGCGGACCATCTGTTTATCCATTATTCAATATTTATGCAAATCCATTCGAATTACGTCACACATCCGCAACTACATTCTGCTGACCGGATTAATCGAAACAGTCTTGTATACGGCCCGGAAAAAAAACACAAAGCATACTGTGTAAATATAGAATCCACGCGCTTTGACCGCATAGTCGCGTGCTAACGTTGGACTATCGATAAAAGTCTCATTTCTACGTTCGATCGTTATATTCTTGCACAGCATAAAGTTTAATCCTTCGTGTTTTCATCTTTTGTTACAACGGAATTTTTTTAATTTTACAATTGCAGTTATACGTCAGACGTATAAAATTTAAAAGTTTTTATTAGTGTCTAAAAATTAATATATATCAAAAGCTGATTTCCATGTGACTATGTATCTTGTATGATTACTAACGTTATATCTTATACCAATATTATGCGATATTGCAACGATACATTCTTTCGAAGAATTTGCTTACGAAAGAATTAAGAGAAAGTGCTACTTGCATGGTTGATTACGTACGCAAGTTTCAAACGATTCCTGCGTATGGCCTATTTCGGTTAAAACTGATTGAATTATAATTGTTGATTAATTATTAGGCCGGATTCTATTTTAAATAAAAACAATGACTGAAATCAAGGCATGTTCAAGGCAAAAACCGATAATCTGATATTTAAACTTACTTTACTATGGATACGTGTTATTCGAACAGTATATAAACATTCACGTGACATTGGAAACGCACAAAGGAAACATTTGGAAAATGAATAAGCTGAGTGTAAATCACGTTGCTCACAATCATTTTTTTCTATACTGAGTTTCTATACGCAGTTCGTTTTTTTCTATATTGAAAAATAACTCTGGTTGAAAATATAAATGAATTAAAAAATTTTAATCTTATCAATCAAAATTTTGATTATTTCAACTAGAATTATAACATTATAAATCAACCAAAAAATTATGATTCGTCTATTTTTAACTAGAATTCCAAATGCAACCAGACTTTTTCTAGCCATCAAAATGTACATATATGTTCTGCAGAAAAAAACAATTTTACAACTTTTGTTCTTTCTTTAATATGATTAGTCTTGTCTTTAAGTCCTCACTAGATCTAAATGTACGAACTACTCTCTAAATCTGAATCAATGAATAATTACTGATATTAGTTTTAAGTACACACCTGGGAATCAATGTTTAGTATATAAATTCAATGTATATATTGAAACTGATATGCAAATATCGGTATTTTAATTATGTAATGCTCAAATTCTCTTTTTTTTTCTGTTAAATTTTACTGATTCTGATCTAGAGAGCATATTAGAAAAAAGAGTCTGATTGCATTAATTAAAATTCTGGTTAAAAATGGACAAACAAATCAGAATTTTCTGATTGAATCTATTATAATTCTAAAATTGTGAGATAATCATTGCAGAACTCTGATTGATATGATCAGAATCTTCTGCAATGGTTCGTTCATTTTCAGAAATTTTTCTCAGTGCAGTCTTACTAAAGGAATCTCACAACAGTTTAAAAGCTGTTGCGTTAAATGTAATCATCGAAATATAGTAAGAAAAGTGCTGATTGTTAACCACATGATTCAAACGCAGCTTATATACATTTTTCAAATATTTTCTTCGTACATTCAATGCTACGTGAATATCTATTGTTCAAGTAACACGTATCCGTAATAAAGAAAGTTCAAGTATCAGATTATCATTTCATCGTTGTTCGCGATTTCTGCCTTGATCGTGATCGTTGTGACTGAACGTGATGGTTTTTACCTTGTAATCTTTGTCGCAATGTTATTCATCGCGATAACGTAATCTCCTGTTGCGATTAATCGAAAATGTACGAGGAAATTCGTGGCAATTGTAAGCAAAATTCACTGTTATTGTTCTTAATTACAACTCAAAGTATAATATTCTATTCACGATATAAAAACGATAAAATCGTAATTATGTTCACCGGTATTATTTAATCTTTATTACGTGTCTTTATTTCGTATAATCGGCTGTATTACTGCGAGACGGTAAGTGAATACAACTTTCTATTATACTCTCAGACAGTCTCGGAGAACGCTATAAATAACGCGAATTACATTTACTTACTATAAAAATCATAAAATAAACGCTGTCGTTTTCCAATTGAATTTGTGCTATATAAATCATGGAAACATTGTCATTTTCTCTGCTTTCTTATTTCCGTTATTTACCTTTCACAGAATGCAACGTATAATACATATTTTGTACGCGAAACCTCTTAATCTATTACAGCTGATTGTCCGTCAAATGATTCATATAGCAATTTATCGGTTAAATATAATGTAATATGACGTTTGTTATTATTTATTTAAATATTCCACACGTATATTTTGATACTAAAATTATTCTTGTGATAAAATTATTCTCTTATGAAAATCTAAATTATTAGAATCATATGTGCCAAATTTACATTTTCTTGTTTAATTAAAATAAAAATAAAAATAAGTTTGTGACTCCAAGAATAAATCAAATATAAGTAAAGTGCCTATAATATTTTTTGTTTAACTACAAGGCGTCTATTTTTTAAATCTTACGACTTTTCTTTAGTAAGATTTGTTGTAATTCATTATATTTCATTGTATGTCTTGCCTCAAAAGATACCTAATACTCTATTTTGGTATTATTATATCCCGTCCTGTAAAGGTTAAATAAAATGTTAGAAATTATATTCAATATAGTCATTATACATAGTAGGTATACTTATAAATGTAAATATTGCACATTTCCATTGAAATTGCATTAACCCTTCATGGTCATACTTCAAAAAAAACCACACGATGGTTACTCTGGGTTAAAATAACCGGAACGTTTCTGAAGTATTACCAAATCAATAGTATTAGTTCCATCGATTTAAAAAAATTACAGTATATAACTTCATCCTTTAAAAAAAATGGAACAATATCATTGTAGTGAAAAATGTAATTTTAACATTAAAAGAAAAATCGTAAACATGTTAATTTCGGAAAAATGAGTATTTTTATTTAAAAAATCATAACTTTTTAAATATATATATATATATATATTTATAATATTTTCAAATGCAGTTTTAGCCTAATACTCTTGAGATGATGTACTTTAAAAAAGGTTACACGTGTTTCAAAAAAGGTTACACGTGTTTCAAAAAAGACATTCGAAGGATACAATCCACATCTTGTTTATTTTTCGCAATTTAATGCAAAAACGTAAATCATAAATTTTTTTAACGAAAATGATGCGTTGGTCACACTTCCTGACACTGACCCGAGAAAAAAAACGCTTTTTGCGCGAATGACTGCTAGACGCAAACTGACGGTCCGATTAAAAAGCTAAGCATCTCTATCGATAGTTGAAGCTTCAAATCTCCAGTCAATGGCAGGTACGCGTTTTGTTTTCCGATGTCAGGAAGAGATTCTGAAATCTAGCGTGAAAGATAATGCTCGGGTCATTTTGACCCACAGTGACCATGAAAGGTTAAAACAAGTTTGTATTACTCTTTTGTATGTGTTTTTATTTACGCAGAAGTAAATTTACAATTTTAGTCTGTATACATAATACTGCCGACAATAAGGTGTTATTATAATTTGATTGATTATTACGAGATATCGCAAATTAGTATAGAAATTTTAATCAAACACGCAGTTCTATTGAGTTTGATTAAACGTAATTCGATGATTCATGGACGATATTTGCGATAGAAAATTTAATAATTGATAACCTTAATAACTGATAACGTACCGTGGCGCAAAATCAAGAATGACTGTTTGACGACGCGATTTGCCGTATTATATATACGAACGATATGAATCATAACCTCTCTATATACAGGAAAAGCTAAGAACTGATTCTTTTAAAATTTTATTTATCACAGAATACCTCAAGATAACAAACATTATATATATTTTTTTATTACGAACTTTTTATTAGGATATAATATAATAATCTAGAAAGATTATCAAGAGTCTTTTAAATAGATAATGGTACGAAACTTCCGTAAAACATTAATAATAGTACACAGTAAGAAAACTCTAAAGAAAAACGATTGAATCAAATTGGTCATATCAATCGTTGTAAGAATATTTTTGAAATAATTTGCATAAATAAATATTAAAAACAGATTTAATGGCTTATTTGCTAGGAATAAAATTTTATTTCGCCCGTATTTAAATAAATATTTATTTCAGTGAAATAAATGTATTTCTCACAAATATATTTTTAGATATCTTTTTCTCAGTGTAGAATTGAATGTTTAAATTGAATATTATATGCTTATTTATGATTTCTGGAATTATGTACATAATATTTGATAATAAATATTTTTTTATTTTTAAATTTAATTAATGCCTATTTGCATGTAACAATAGTCGATGTTAAATCTTTTCTATTTTTAAATTAAATTGATGCTCATTTAAAATTAAAAGTAACGTATGTTTTAGTTATATATTTTTTAAGCTTGAGAGAAGAGTTTTATTTTTGAATGCATACACTGAAAAAAAAGATTGGCTGCTGCAACCAACTAAAAATGCTATGCCATATTTTACCATCTAATTTGCTGCAGCAGCCAATCTTTTTTTTCAGTGTAATCCTGTACGCAATGCTAATTAAGATTCCTGACAAATCATTAATCACAGATCTTCAAATTGATGACATCAGAAGCGAAAAAACTAAAATTCTTGCAAAATATCTATATTAAAATAGAAATGTTTTTTAATAAAATATCATTTATATTTAATAGCACATATTTGTAAAGTAATAACGAAAACTCCTTTCATTTTGTAATAGAGTAAATTTATATTTATATATTTCAATCTGACAGCTGTCATATAGCTTGTTTCGTTTTCTGGTTAGACATGACTTTGAAATATAGATATGTTATTTGTTGATTACCAGAACATAAGAAGTTTTTCATATTTTACAAATCTATTCTATCGATTGCAAATGTTTTATTTAAAACAATACTGTCATTTTAATATAGATTGCAAGAACTGTTTGTGTATTCTTCTCGTTTCTGATGTCAATCCAAGATAACCGCATTGAGTAGGCAGGAGCTTAATAAAAAAAAAGAAAAAAATTAAAAAACATTTAAAATTATGATAAATAGATAAGTACTTGATCTAAGAAAAATTGATCTATAGAAAAGAAAAGAAAAAGTAACATTTTATGTAGTGCACTGTGCACTTAAAATGTATAATAATAATCTGCCATTATCTGTCATTATGTTATTAGCGACTGCAATTGAATAAATATTACACCAATGTCAAATAAGAAAAAAAAAAGAAAAACATTTAAAATTATGAGATAAATACTTGATCTGATAATGAGATAAATATGTACTTAATCTGAAAAGAATTAAATTCTGTTCTATTCTCTCTCTTTCTCTCTCTCTCTTTCTCTCTCTCCCCTCCCTCCCCCTTGTGCATTTTTTATTATTACATATAGTAACGTAACTCAATAGTAAAAAATTTTAATGATTCTAAAATTATCCGTATGGCCTAGCAAGAATTATTGTGCGATAAATTACACGATTTTCTATTTAAATATCTATAACAATTGCTAGAAATCATAACAAAATTGATAGACGATAGTTAACACAATTTATGTACAAATAAGGACTTTGTATATCGCACAAGAGGAATTAAACGACAGTGATTTAAAAGGCAAGTTTGTTTTTAAAATCTAATAGAGGGGAGAGAGAGAGAGAGAGCTTTTTTTTCCTTGAATAAAATTTATATTTTCTTTATTCCTTCAAAAAACATCTTTCAATTATTATAGTATAATTTAGCATTTTGTGAAAGTTGTATTATCTCGAAAAATATAAAAAATCGAAAGAATTAAAAATAAAAATTAAGAAAATAAATTTTACCGTATCGTTGTGGTAATTAGACGGAACCCATAATTACCAGTTTGTAATTTGTGTGCAAAATTGATTTATTGAAAACGCAAGTCCATGAAACAGAAATGCCTAATTTGCGTCGCCAATAAACTAAGGTGACCGCCATAACTACGTTAACGAAACATAAAATCTTGTATGTAAAAATGCTTAAATGTCCTCTTAGTATATAGGATTAAGTTGGTTATAAATTTTGCAATACAGGTAGATATATACACAGAATAAATAGCTATAAGATACTATAATATGATACATTCCGAAAGGTTTTTGTTTACTGGCAGATCCCATTACCCCCGATCTACAATAGGGTTTTAAGCCTATTGTAGATTACTTAAGTCATAAGAAATGGGCGAATCACAGTCGATTATTCCCCTCGGATTCGATTGTAATTGGTCAATTTCTTATGGCTTAAGTCTTAAAACACCTATTGTAGATCCGGATTTAGACGTAATCCAGAGCTGTCCAAGGTCGGTGTTTTTTACTTGAAATCGAAATGTGTCGGTATTCACACCTATTACCATTCCTATTCCTTACTTCATTGCTGTTTTGTCATAAGCTACGTTTACACCGTGCGCTTAGTCCGCGACCTATACGATAGGTGTCTTTGTTTAACCTATAGGATAAACAAGGACTTCTATTGTATAGGCCGCGACCTAAATGCACGTTGTAAACATAGCCAGTGTGCGACGCTTAGTCTCAGGGACGACACTTTGAAATCATTAAAAATTTTTAACTTATGTCTTTCACTATGTTTAAAAATATTCTTTTATTCATATTTTTATAGTTAAATATACTATGAATACTAGTATCTTATAATATTAGTAACAGAATACTTTTAAACATAGTGAAAGACACGGGTCAAAAACTTTTAACGATTTCGGACTAATAGTCGTCCATAAGACCGAGCATCACGCACTGAACATCCATGATGAAGAGAGAAGTAGAAACGGTAATGGGCGTAAATACTGACTTTCAATTTCAAGCCAAAAAACACCGATCATGGACAGCTCTGATGTAATCTCTTTTGAAATCAAAATTATCAATTTTATATAGGCGCCTTAGGTAATCTTTTTGCATTTTTTCTCGCATCAATTCACGCACGGAAAAAAAAAAGTAGCTGTCATAACTAAAAACTGCTTGTGGTAACTAAATGGCAGGTGTAAAATATGGACAGCTAAAATATAGATATTATAGCAGCAACAGCAAACCATTTCGCTGTAGTTTATAAATTGATAGTTACGGCAGCTAATATATTATAACAGACTAAGATTAGCTGCAGAGAAAATCTTTTTCGCGCTATTGCGCATCACAAACAATTATTTAAGAAAACATAAATACGTTAAAAAATTAAAGCAGAATCCAATCGAAATACTTGTAATCTAATTTGTACGATATATGATCCTCCTGTGCCCTCCTTTATGCTATAGCTAACTCTGGTGCAATTGTTTCTGACACGCCGTAATCGTGTATTTAGTAACTTTCTCGCGGCACACTTCGCGATGCCGAAGGTGGTCTCTCTCATGTCACTTTTCCGTCTCCTCTTTTTCTCTTTTCCCTTTTTGTTTCAAAGACCTGCCATCGACGTCTACTCACCTGTCTGTTTACGTAATACGCGTAATCGATCGGAGAAGCTACGCCACGTCGAGAGAGCGAGAGAGAAATTTACGCGACTCGATAAACCTTGGCTAAATCTCGATTTGCACCGGCAAATGCTTTATCATTATCGGCATTATCTCTCTTAACCATTTAATGATGATACATGCAGTAAAACATAAAAGGCTCTTCTCGATATAAAATTTCAACGATAAGAAGAAAAGAGATCAATAAGAACACAATCACAAATTATGATATAGTAAATCATATAATGGCTTCTATAACAATCAAATTTTTTTTAATTAGGTTCCTTTCTGTTGCTAATTAAATCGAACACAAATGAAAACTTGAGATGAATTTTTAGATAAAAACAATTTCATTAAATATATAACGATAATAATATAATTAATTATTCTGACATATTGAATATATTAGATATTCAAAGAGTTGACATGAAAGATGACTTCTAACAAAGCCATTGCTACGGGAAAATTAATTGGATACCTTGTCATTGAAAGCTTTAAGCCGTAAGAAATTGATCAATTAGGTACAGTCGAATGCGAAAAAAATAATTGATTATGATTCGTTCATTTCTTATGACTTAAGACTTAAAAACCTATTGTAGATCCGGGCTAATACTTTCAATGACCAGGATCTACATGTCATTATATGTTACACAATCAGTCTAATCTAAAAACGTTAAATATAATAATAAAAAAATTCCTTAACGTTTCCAGTAAAAGAATACGGATAATAAACGGTATTTAATGACCATATCATACTTTGATGTAGAAAAATAATTCTTGTTCATAGCTGCACAACGCGAAAAGTTAACTCGGCGCCGTCTTTACACCGCTTTAACAATCATCATGTCTGATTCGCATGCATTAAGTGCACTTATCAAATATGAATTAACTAACTACGTAACTGTATGTACGTAGATTCGTATTCACGATCGAGCGCATAAATACGCCCACATATACAGTCGGTCGCGTTTGATTACGCCTACCTTCCTTGCACCGAGATTAGAGCTCAGTGTGTCAATGACAACGTCATCGCGGTCGTCGTTCAATGAAAAGATTCGACGAAATGTTAACTCGAACATTCTACGAGTGACCGTTACTTCGACCCACTAACAGACGACATGCACCACGATATATTTGACACACAAAATTGGAACGGGGCGTGAGCGTATTAAAAACGCACATAAACACTTGAAAAGAAATTAAGCCAAAATAATTGATACACAAGACACAGTTTAAAAGAAAAAGTAATAGCTTTCTTTCAAAATTATAATTTTTATTTGCACTGTATACTATATCTTTATTGTTATATATTATATACACAATAAAAAATCTTGCGTATGTTAAAATTTCCTTGTGTTACCATGTTTTGATTATTACTTCAAATTACTGTAAAATTAACGTATAACTGATATATTATTATTTTTGTAATGTTTTCATGTGTTAAATTTATGTCACCTTTGTAACTTAAACTTTGTATATATGTCAATTAAAAATGGAATATTATTTTGAGTATTTTTAACACAATTATTTCAATTAATTTACATGTCTCAAAGTCAATTTAATATTCTAAGAAAAGTTATAATAAATCTTATCATAATCGTTAATTTTGACATACAAAATAATTAAATTTTCTATTACAAATATTCTATCACAATTTCAGTTAAAATAATTGTTATCGTGTGTTAATTTAACACAAAAGATAAATGTTCTTTTGACGTACTTGTATGTTGATACAACACAGAATAAAATATAATTTACACTTCAAAATAGTTACAGTAAATGTATTAACACAAAAATTCATAATATTAACAAGTATAATAATATATTCAATACAACATTTCGATGCATGTTGTATATACGATCGGGACGAATGACAATCCAATATCAAACTGTCCAGACAAGCGTGTGATTATAGCTCAGCGTTAGCGTAGTTAGGATTACCACCCAAGAGATCTTAGGTTCGAATCTCATCGATACCCCATGCGTTTTCAGGAATATTGTAATATATATCCAATGCGTTGTTGTAATTATATAATAAGAAAGAATAATATATGTAAATATAAGTTAATTGTACGCGCGTACATAAAAATAATTAAAAAATTTTTTTTTCCTCTGCGAGAACGTATAAGATCCTGACTTTTTTCTGCACATTATACGAAAGAAAATGTTCTATTAACATTTTTTATGATTTACTTTAACTATATACTCTTCTATGTAGTTTTTACTTATTTTATATGTTATTTTTACATCACTTTTACAATCAAAATAACAAATATAAATGTAAAGTATTATGTCAATTACTTAACACTACTAGTTCGTCAATGAATAACACAGGACGAATGAATTACTTTAACTTAAAATTTAGAGTGGACCTCCTAGAACATGTAAAAAATGTTAAAATTAACATTTCTTTTTTTACTGTGTAAGAGAGTAACATTATTAGGTGTTCACTCACCTCTCAAAATAGAAATTATATTGATCAACTCAATAATATGCAGAGTCTAAGGTAGAGATAAGTTATCGCAAACACTTATATACTTTTTGATAAATTTGCAATCGATTTCTTTCAAAGTCGCATATGATAACAAAAATTATTGGTAAACAGAAGAAAGCTCTTCTTTTTCATCGCAGTATTAAAATACTGATTATAATTGAAATGTATTTCCATGCGACCGTAAAGACATAGCTGAGTTATTCAAATTTTTGAATGATGACTCTCAGCAAAAGTCTCTCCTCACTCCCTCCCCGTCTTTATAAAGATTTCACTTATAATATATACTATTCATTTCCATATAGTTTTCATTCAGAACCGTTACTAATACGCAAGAGGAATAAGAAGTTCGTTTTCTACTGAATGAAAGCATCATAATACAAATTAATCGATATACAAAAGAAGTTATATTCAAAAATACAAAAAAAATTAGATTTTAGAACGCCCGTAGTATTCTATAGCTCCTAAGATACACTAAGAAAAAAATATCTTTATTTCAAAGAAATATTTCTTTGCTCGTATTCAAACAAATTATTACTTTGGATCAATGAAAAATTTCTTTGAAATTAAAATATATTTTTTAAAGTAAAAAAAATCTTAATTTTTTAACATTAATTGTGTCTTTTCCGTGGAGATCACCATATTAAAGCTTTGGGAAGTTATAGTGAATTTATACAGGAGTCATTGCAAATCATCCTCACTTTCTGTTAATAGCACGGCATATCACATCGTCGGCATAACATAGTATTTTAATTTGTTTATTTCATACTTTATATCTTGCGTCCATCGTTCTTAGCTTCTTAATTTATTCATTAATTGTTTTCATTCATCACGAGGTTAAAGAGTGTCGGGCTTAAGCTGTCTCCTTGTCTGATACCTGTTGCTATTGGTACTGCGTCAGTTAGACCCTCTGGTGTTTTTATTTTTATTGTGTTGTTTCGGTTCAGATCCTTGATGATTTTCAATAGGTTGTTATTGACTCTGTGTTTTCGGAAAGTGTTTATCATCGTTTAGAATTTATAACTGTTTTAGCATATTTTTAATACATTCAATTCATATTCTAGAAGCTATAAAATACAGGCGTTCCAATATCTATTTTTTTTATATTTTTGAATATAGCTTTTTTATAATTAATAAGATATATTTCATAAAAATATGTTATATTACAGTAAAATGTTTTATAATCAATAATCAAAGACGACATAACATCATAAATAATGTTTATTTACGAATATTTCGACTTTTTTGTCGCAGATTAATCTCGGAAAATGACAAACGCCAAATTTTCTCAAATTTTTTCCTATTGCTTGTCGTGTCAAAGTATAAATATAATTGATTTTTTAATTAAAAAAATTTTTTTATTTTATGCAAATGATTTACACATTGAACTTGTTAAAATTACGCTAAAACAGGTACTCTACATTTTCTGATTTTGACGTGATGTTCAAGTTAGTATTATGTCTTGTTAAAAATTAATTAATCTGTTATTTTAAATTTCGGCACACATACAAACACGAAAGTTATTCTTTTTATGTTTTATATTTCTGATAAAATTGAATAAATCAGGAAGATCTCAAAGCTCTTCTACGCTTTCGAAATCTCTGAACATATTAAAGAAGTTGATTTCTTTCGAATGAATAATCTAAATAAAAAGTTGTTTTTACGTAAATATTTTTTTATGAGTAAAAAAAATGTGCATAATTCTTTTCATACAAACTACTAAATACATAGGAAGCGAGATAAGAATTAAGTAAATCTCGGAAAAGGTCAGATACCGATTTCGAAACAATTTTTCCAATTGTGTAAAATTTGTTATAATTCATTTTTCATTGTATTCTTTACCTCAAAATGTAACACTGTTTCAGCACCACTATTATAGGAGTTCTCTCATTCTATTAAAAATACTCACCATCAGCTATTCTTTCGAAAGTACAAGCAAAAAATAATTCTTACTATATTTTACTTTCAGATTCTATTCAAGATGACGAGCGCAGTGACAAATCTGGTGCATAGTTATAGGGACCTTATGGACAATCAGTCCGGTAAGTCCATTGCGTTTTAATTATATTCTAACATATTTTAACTCCTACATACAAAGCTTTCCTGCATTTTTTAAACTTTCTATATATATAATTATAATATAGGACTTTTTATAAATTCGCACGTAAAGGCTAATGAAAAATGGATCGAAAGAGTATAATATCAATTCTTGTATCATTGTAGAATATTACAAGCATACATTATCATTCCAAAAGTTGTTTCGAAAATTCGTTCGCTGTTATATTCCAAAATTAGTTATTACGAAATGGAGATCGAAAATTACAGTCATATCACCGTAAAAATAGGTTGTTTTGCTTATTATTTAAGAATATATATTTTTTTTAACAAAATGAAAAAGTTATGAAAAAACCACGGATATTTGAAGTAATACAATGAGTTTGACGATTTAGAACCTGGATCAAAAATTATTTCAACAAGAAGTATTTTAAAATGAGCAAATTTTCATTTAAACTAAAATTGTATTGTTAAATATAAATATCGATCTTATTTAACTGTTTCATATGTAGGTATATAACATTTATTTTTATAAAGTTTAAATTTCCAATTCCAATCTCTTTTGCAGAGACTATAGAGGAGAAGGTGGTATTATGGCTAAAATACATATTGTGGCCTCCCTTAATATCTCGGCTATTATATAGCAAATCCTAATGATTACTTACGGAATTATTAGTTCAGTAGCTCGCCGTTACATCATGATGTTAATATTACCAATACTCAATAGCCAGCACTTATTATAACGCATTTTTACTTTCAAGTATTTTGAAACGTTTCTGAGGTACACTTTAACATTTAATTATACTTACTCCCCCTCATTTTTCTTAAACTATTATCACATGAATATATATATTTTTGAGTGTGTTATTTGCTATTTAACATTTTATTTGACTGTATATATTTTGAGTTATGCAAATTTAAACAATTGCATAGCATTTTGCTAATGTGGCTCTCTATGGATATTGATTACTCACGGCCTCTTTTTTGAGGTTTTCATATCAAAATAATTATTTGATATGTTCGATTGTAGCTCTACTGTTAATCTATAGTTTATATTAGGTGCACTATTTTTAGTACTGAGATTTTTAGTACTGAGCAATTTATACGCAGAATGTTATGTGAATGTATATACATTCATTTGCATACATTTTAAAATGTTTTACTTTTTTGTTAATTTTGTAACCAAATACTATTTTCTAAACAAAATTAATATTTTAAGACTATTTTTATGGAAGGCCACATTACCACCCATTTTTTTCGTCGAGTCATTATGCAATGTCGCCACATTTTTATCCTAAGTATTTGTATCCTAAGTAATAAATATTTCGTAACTTTAAGTCTAGAATCGATTCAACAACATTTTAACGAATATAATTGTCAAATTTTAAACTTAAATATTGATTATTAACAAAGTTATTGTGTAAAATGTAACTGGGGTGCCATGATACCATCTTCTCCTCTATATATATACCTGATATATTCTTAAAAAATTATTGTTTATTCTATTAATTTAAATACGTTAAATATATTTATTAATAATATGGAATATGGCAATGTGATAACAATTAAATCGATAATTAATTTGTTATTAATTAAATGCAATGCCCGTCACATCGCAATAACATTCGATTTTATAATATAAAGATATCTGATTTAAATCTCCGGAGATATTCATAACCTTTTCTCTCTGAAACAATCTCGCCCGGTGCTATTAAATTATTAAGGAAGAAGAATCACCAGCGTCATGATTGACATTTTCGGAAAAACATTGACGAACATGAAGCGCGATTAACGCAAATATAAAAATTTTTAACGGTCGTTCTTAGACTTCTCGAGCTAATATTTCGTCGAATCTCTTCATTGAATAGCGATAACATCATACCGAATTTTAATCTCGGCACAAGAAAGTACATACCTATTAAAAGCCTTTTGAGTATAGAATCGAATCGAACGGCGATAAAAAAATTGTTCGCTGTATTTTTACAAGACTTGGTAAATTCATGAGATTTAGAAATAGCTCTTAATACGTTCCGTATTGACATCATTGTGTCAATAAGCCATGTATTCACGAATTAATGTAATCGCACGGTGAAATCTCTCCTTACGTTACCGGTATTGTGTAATACCAATAATTTCGCAAATATGCTAATAGAGGAGATGAAGTAGAGGACATTTACGTAACGCGGCCCATTAAATGGCCCAGTATTGGATGTTCAATTAAATGACGTGATATGTTAATGGATGAAAAAGAAGGAGATCACGTCTAGCACCCGACGTTTTTGCCGATCGAGTGGATCATACAAGAGAAGCTGTGCAAATTTATTCAAGAGATCGTAAGGACGATGGAGCTTTTTGCCTGAAATCTCGCGAGTATTACAACCGAAATTTCAACGATTCCCAGAGTCTGTTTACCGCGCGTATTTTCACGGCGACGAGAAACCCTCCCCCTCTTTAGAATCTTCCGGCATGGCGCGAGTCAATATCGTGTCGTAACGCCGGCAAGCGTTCGCGTTTCTAATTTCTCCGAGAACCGTCCGGAATCCTTGACCGCCCGTTTTCCATATGAGTCTGACAAGTCATTCAGCTGTGGTTCCTGTTCCGATATCTTTCGCGATATCCGCATAGCGATATACGAGAGCGAAAACGAACTCCACTACTTTTGATAAGATCTTATTCGTTCGCCACTTTAAAGTTTAATTCTGAAGAAATCTATTTTTAATTATGTAATTTAAGAAGTGTCAATTCTCAAGGTTTTTAGAACGGAAAGATTTATTCAAATTAACCGATTAAAGATTCATAAATATAAATAGACATATAATTAATGAGAAGATATTTTTACAAAATTTACATTCTGAATTATTTCAGACATCCGTTTAACTTTCTCGCGAGCGAATTGAGGATGAAAATGATCAGAAAATAAAAGTACATGGACAGTTTTGCTAAAGTATCTAAAAATTTAGATAGATACAGATCTGAAAATAATTTTGTTGAACCAGAATTATGTAGAATGCTTAATCGTTGATGACAATACAAAAAGTTTTATACTCATTTCCACTAATGTAGATTAACTTCAGATAATAATCTCGGTTCGACTTCATCTTTTTCTAATTTTTGGAACTAGAAAAAGATGAAGAGTAAGTTGAACCAAGATTAAAGTTAATCTACATTGATGGAAATGGACATTAACATTCTAGCAACTACAATATAAAACACTCACTTGAATCTAGATAACAATTATTAATTAATTAAAAGTCTACATAATTATTTTGATGGTCCAAACAAAATTATTTTCGAATCTGTAGTTAATTAAATTTTTTAATACTTCAACAAAATCATATTGGATACTTCGTACATTATAGTTGGAAAATTTGTGTTAAATTCAACACATTTTACGTATTCACTTAAATTTTTATGTTAATTTAATACAAGATGAATATGTTACAAAGTACACAAATAAACGCAAAAAAATTAACACAAAAATGTAATCCTGACGTGGTTTATAAATAAACTACGGAAGCATATTTTTTCAATAAAATTAACCTTTACTATATAAGGTCGGATCACTAGTGATCGAGCGAGATTCCTGTTTGTGCAAGTTTCTTTGAGTCTTTCGGTAATTTTATAAATTATACTACATTTTATTATTTTCCAAAATGAAATTTCAATATTTATTCTAAAAAGTTGAAAGATATGTTGGTGAATTTTTATAGATTTTTTGAACCATTCTGAATAGGTGAAACAAACGGACAGATTCTAGTGACCCATTTGAACGGATGAGGCGCCAAATTGTACTTTGTATTGTAAAGGTTAATATTTATGATATGTTAAATTAATTACGTACTTTATTCATTCATGATACCTGACTCTCACTCAATCATTCATCTTAGAATTTACATTTTAAAACACATTATTTTTACGTTATTTTTGTTATGTTCATTTATAAATTGTATTATTTGATACTAAAAAATATTGAATATCAATTTAAGACAAGATATTCAAAGAACATAATCACATTATGTTAAATTAACACTCGAATTTGTTAAAAATTCAACACAAAATTTTCACAAAAACGTGAGTGAACCGTTTCTAACATAAATACAAAATATTTTTTATTATGTAGCAAGGAAATCGAATAAACGAAAGGTATAACTTATTGGCAGACATTTTAATTATTAACGTGATTAAAACAGAATTGCATAGAGATAATTAAAAGATCAATCTCGCAACGTGCCGGCAATTACGGGGCATCCTGTATAAATACGCCTATTCCAGAAAACTGAGAGAGCTACCGTAAATAATGGACGACTGTGGCGTCGATACGGCGTTGACGGGGTAAGATCGGCGTTATCTTTAATTGGGGCGTGACGAGAGCAAGAAAATTGCACAGTCGTCTGATGTTTCCCCGCGGCGTCTTGAAATCGATGAAAGTTAGCAATCCGTTAGCGTTGGCGACCAATATATTTTTTTTTCTTTTTTTTCTCCCATTAACATCTAGGGACGAAGGAGTTTTCGTGTCATGCGAAAAACAGACGTAATTCCGACGGAGCGGCCGGCATCGACAATCTGTAATCGGTGACGGACTCATATTTTTCGCTAATCATATAGGCCGTACAGAGACGCAGAGGCGCCTCATGCCATTTGCTCGATCGTTGCAATACCCGCCCTTTTGTCGCATTGTTGATTTCGTCAAAGTCTTCGCATAAGATGTTACGTAATATCCGAATGCACGAATAGACGAAATTCGATGCAATATTCACCGTCGCCTATCCGGCTTCAGTTTGTCATTACAGTTGCGTTCCTCGTAACTTGCCTGCTTGCACCCACTTTCCTTTCCGATACCAACCGGCATACGCTTGTTATTGGGACATCGTTTTCGCGTCGCCTTTTTCTCTCATCGATTAGCAGACCTTCTCTTGTGTATCCAACTTTTCTACAATATCGATGTGCATCTTTTACGTAAGGTTCAATGGATGTTTTCAACGTTTTTTTCATAACCGTAAACTAAACGATCAAATTGACTTGTTAATTAATAACAGCGTGCTAAAACCGAAGCGTATAATATCGATGACAAGCTGTACTGCATCGTCAGCTTGTAATCGAGTCGGTCAATTGTGTGTTGACTAAGAGCCCAAGCGTTTCGCTGAGAATGTTGAAAAAAGCGGAAGAAGAGAGAGAAAAGAGAGAAAGAAAAAAAAAATCGTTCCATGTATCGGTCTCGTAGGTATCCGTCAAGCCGCGCGAGTGCGAGGGTAATTTAGTGGAAGGCGACTGCTCACTCATTCGCGCCTCCTGCACGCACTCGCGCCTTTTTCTGCTTCCTCCTCGTCGAGGGTGGATAGAAAAATGGCGCTGGCGTTTTCTAGAGTGCTCGGAAGATTGAACATATTGCTGCTTGAAAATCATCGCGGATAATACAGGGTTGCCACAAAATTCGAAATCGAAGAAATCAGGAAAAAGTCAGGAAATTTTACATAATTTTGTGGAAAATTAAAATTCTTGGCTTCAAGAAAGTTTAATATACGTATACGAATACATCGCACCTACGTAATTTTGGAATACTATCAATTTAACAATCAAAAATGCAAGCAGTATCAACAACATTAATAGTAATTCACATTACTATGTTAAATGATCTCTCGATAAAATATTTAACGATTTCCAAATCAGGACGAAAATGCAAAAAAATTTTTAAATATTATTGAAAGTCAGAGAAAATCATGAAATTTTGTTTGGAAATCAGGGAAAAATTATAGAATTTTAAATGCACGCGAAACTTCAGTGGCGTCCGATCTGACATTCTGCTATAAGTTTATCTTGTATTACAGCCGATACTGGCGTTACAACATCGGCATATCCATTGTCGCGCAATAGTGTAACGAATTCTTGCCCACAACGGTACTTCCTGTCGCCAGTTACGAATTTTGACCCCGTTACAAGTGTACATCGCGTGAGATATTGCATAATACGGAGACGACTTTTAAATTGTTATTGCGCGCTCCACTTTCCAATGTACATATAATTATACTTTGCGAAACATCGATGTTTTTTGCATGATCAGAATTTCGCTTTATTCTTTGACCCTCCCCAAAATCTTTACCTTCTTTTAAATGATTTCACGCCCGAATTTACCACGGCTTCTTTTCATCCATAAACATAATGGGTAGGTATACACTGAGAGAAATGTTTGTAGAGAATAAACGTACAAGAGAATATACGTACATTTATTTTGTTGGTATTTGACTATCAAAAAATTTTTTACTTTTTACATTTAAAAATTATATTGTTCTAATTGAAATTTAATTATTACAATAACACAATTTTTTAATGAAAAAATAAAATTGATAGGTATATATCAATAAAATAAATGATTGTACGTACCAAAACATTTTTCTCAGTGTAGATTGCGCATTCCCCGATCAACTCCATTAAAAAAAAATAAACATCGATCAGTATCTTTCTTCAATTCTATTAGCATCTCTCTTTAACTCGATAATTTAGAAAGAGAAAAAGAAAGAGAGAGAGAGAGAGAGAAAAAGAGGTAGAGAGCGATAGCGATATGATTCAAGATTCAAGCCTACCTCACTTTTTTTATACCGGTAGTCACAACTTCGATTTAGATAGGATGTGCAGTCTATTTTCATTATATCTACATTTTTATCTGTAATTGTCTCTTGTTTTTTAACGTTTAATATTTTACTTATATTCTCTTTGTTCCCAGATTCCAGGGTGAATGATTGGGTAATGATGAGCAGCCCTTTCCCAACCCTGGCGATATGTCTGTCGTACGCTTACTTTAGCAAGGTTCTGGGACCGAAATTGATGGAAAACAGAAAGCCTTTTGATCTTCGGGGAGTCCTCATTATGTATAATTTCCTACAGACTCTCTTCTCCATGTGGATATTTTACGAGGTTCGTTTTTCTTACATATTTCTGTAACGCCGAATTTACTGTCGCTTGAGGGGAGATTGGCACATTTACTATAAATACACATGACAGCGAAATTTCTAAATCTCTTCATATACGAGTACATGCACACATATGTGTTCTATTAATTATTGATAAGATCAAAATCAAGTACCATAGAATTTATGACATAGGTGACATATAGATAAGAATAATCGAAAGATAAGAGAATCCTTTGATTATTCTTATCTATGGATCCGTAACTCGGAACGCACCCTATATGTCATCTACGTCATAGATTCTTGGTAGACAAAATTATTTAAATAAAATTGAAGATAGAAATTAGATATCTCAAATTTGTTCACACACACACGTCCAAGTATAATTAATTTTATATACGTTAGTAAACATTGGAGTAACAGTTTTTGTAAAAATTCACGATCCACAATCGTTATTTGCGGAGGTCGACAAGATTACTTCTATAAATTCGTAATCACGGCGATTTGACCGCGATTGTCTTCCCGCGCGGCGATCGACGAGGAATTGCCTTCAATTATTTCTCCGCCTTTTGTTTCGACATGGTCAATAACTACTGTTGGCTCCAACAGGCAATAGTATGCGGTTCCGTGGAATAATTTCGAGGGAAATCGCGGTCTTCCAAGAGTTAAAATAATCCTACCGAAAGAAATACTTTGCTGAGTGAGTTGCTCAGTCCATTTGATAATTGCTAAAAGCACTTTGAGATGAAATTCCGAAATAAATTACTTTTCCGAAGCATCAAATAAATATTTTTTACGCGGTATTAATTTTTTCTACTTCTTGATTTACTTATGTTTACGAATAAATATCTAAATTATAGCTATATATATATATATATATATCATGAAAACATTCTAGCAATAAATGTCTAACCGAATAGTGACGTTTCATAAACACGTATCTAGATTGCGATTAAAATTTTTAATTGTTTTTATGAACATAATTGTGAACATGTCATTGAAATAACAAGCTAAGAGACTTAGAAATATGGCCAATTTGTGGTAATATACGATTTATCTGTGAACGCAAAAGGAAATGATAATTGCCCAATTAAATATTTACTGCTTATGTCGAAATAAACAATGCAGATTATGTACATATTGATCATGCATATTTATTAGTATTATAATTTAATCGAGACATATTTCTTGCATTAATATCTAGGTTCCTAGTATCATGTCCCGCACTTCGACCTTTTAAAAGTGCTTAATTACTACATCTAGAAGCACGAATAATTTAAAGATAATGTTGTAAATACGAAAACAATGATTTTTAATATGATTCAAAAGATTTACTTTGTTTGAATAATTAAAACTTCATGAGAAAGAGAGAGAGGGGGGAGAGAAATTATATTTTTGCAATGTATTTATTACACTATTTATTGTATGCTTATTCATATTTATTTTCCATTTTTTATTCTGTAGCGTATTTATTTTCCGTTTTTTATGTACACGGAGAGAATTCTCTTTTAAAAATTACCCTGAAAATATGGTAGTTGTGATACAATACAATATTTTAAAGATTTTTACCATGCACTTCAGTAAAATTGATAAAACTTATTTTATACTTTATTGTAGTTTTATTAAGGAATGAGAGAGATTTACATTAAAATTCTTCG
This sequence comes from Mycetomoellerius zeteki, assembly GCF_001594055.1. Lineage (NCBI taxonomy): Eukaryota > Metazoa > Arthropoda > Insecta > Hymenoptera > Formicidae > Mycetomoellerius > Mycetomoellerius zeteki. The sequence goes on from NW_017256532.1 coordinate 843,564, forward strand.
AAATACAATGTTGTCTCACGACTGTCATATTTTCAAGGTAAATTCTAAGAAAAAATTCTCTTCGTGTAGTATGTATACATATATGTAATATGTATGTATGTATGTAAGTATCTTTCAGACTTGACCGATTCGTTATCCATATTTAAAAAGATACTAATCGCATCTGAGTTCGCGTAGTCAATATTGCGTACACATATCATGATACAGTTATATGCGCATGCACGTTATCGATGTCACGCGAAAATGATCAAAATCTCGTCACATCGGATAAGTGATAGATCACGATAATATTCAGTGTTTCTATTTTTTTTTGTATCAAAGATATTAAAAAGAGATATGTCATGCATGAAGAGAGACTTTTATTTAATGTTTTAGCTAAAAAATCAATTTGCTATGAATTATCTTTTGTTTCAAGAAACAACTTATAGACTTTTATATATAATGCTGATAATCAGTAAATATACGGATAAAAGAATTCCAAATGATTTAAATATAGATGCTTAATATTTTTAGCCGAAGCTGCATATCCACATATGTTATATGATAATTACGAAACAGCGCGAATGTGTAATTCACTCACATCTACATAAATTTGAAAAAACAGAAAAAAGAAATCTGCGTAAAGTGGGTTTTATTATATTTTCATGGAAATTATTTTTACATTATAATATATTTATAAAATGTATATTTTCTCGTGGTTTTTTAAATATATTTTTTGAAAAATATCAAACAGAATACTGGACAAGTCTTTTTGTATTTTATATTTTGTAAAAATCTCGAAATAATGCGAAAAAAGTATTCTTACTTTTTTCTTTGTCAATTTTGTATAATTCTTTACTTTATGTAAATTGATATAATAATTTATTTTATATCTTGAATTTTCTATCAAATTTGATGTTTTGTATAATTTACAAACTGCCTTTAAACTCTCTCACAATTCTCTAATTTAAATTTATCGAAAAATTTTTCTTAATATTTAAATTTTTGCAAATTTTCATTACGAGGTCTTTCTAGAATTAATTTAAAATTAAGTGCTCGAGTCCGAGTTATGACACGATTATAGATATTTATGATTGTGGCATAATTTAGAATGTGAATCAGCACTTTGTAAACGATGTTACATAATAAACAAGGTTTCTTCACGCATTTAACTGAACGCATAAAACTGATTCTAAACAAAAGCTTAAGTATCAAGTATATTTATCATTCAAGCGGAAATTAAATCAATTTCCTCGATGGTCTTGATACGACTCGATTATGCTAATACATTCCCTAATTTATTTATGACGTTCGTAGATCTATCAAAATAACATAATTTTTTTTAGATTCTAATATATAGAACTTCATTTAAATTTAAGTGAAATACTTGGACATATATTTCATCACATTACTTCACTTAATTAAAGTTTTTTATATACGATTAATTAAGGTAATGACTTTATTTAGGTGTACAATTAGAATTTCATTTACAAAAGGTTAAATGGAGGTAAATGAAATTCTCAAGGAAAAATTATTTTCCTTGAGACACCACTTCATATGTATAAGCAATTTTGTGAATAACAATAAAGCATTCAGAAATTTAAAGGACGTTAAACTCTCTTGTATGCACATTTTTATTAAATATACGAAAAGAATATTATGCGTGCATAAGTTTCTATATCAGTTAGTTTTATCAACAAACTATACAATAAATTAATTTTTGCATCGCTCAAATTTTAATATTGCGTTTCTTGTTGTGTTTAGTATATATTTGACAATGAAAAATTAATGGCTACCATTAATCTTTAAACGGTATTTTTTACAATATTTTTTTACAGCAATATGCAACGTTCGATAAACAACAAGATGCTAGTAGGATCGATAAAAAAAATGTATAGCTTCGCGAAGATCGCTATTTAATGCCAATGAAAAATGCCAGTGTAATCATGTGCAACGATATAAACATAACTTGGTTATAACATAGTAATCATTATACATGTGTCATGCTGCGAGAGAATATACTGCGAAACTATAAATTACAAACAAATTATATTTCACTCTATTAATAAATTATGGAAAAAGAAACCCATGAAAAAACAATTAATTAATGATCTTTTTAATCTTTGTGACACTTTTTTCTTTTTTAAATAACATATATACCACAAAAGGTTAACAAATTGTTACAAGTTAATTTATGGTAATTTATGGTAATTTATGGTAATTTATGGTAATTTATGATAATTAAATTATAATCAATTTAGTTAAAAGAGAAACGTCACTATTTATTTATGTAATCAATATTCATTTATATAAATATGTATCTTTTAAAATCATTATGTGATTTTATTTATTGCGTGTTAAATTTATCATTTATGCAGTATATTTGTATTATACACTGTTGTTAATGTATGTTAAATGTAATTTGTTGCTTGTATATATTTATTATTTATATTATCAATTTTGAATTGCTGATAGATAAAAAAAGTACATAAGTGAAACAAAAACAAATACTAGCAGTAAAGGAATCTTAACGTCTGCGTACAATCTTTTTATTGTTTTTTTTTCGAGTATATTCTATATATTATGATTATTTAATTTATTCAATCTTTCACATTTAAATCACAATAAAAAAATTTACGATCTGCTAATTACTTAATTCAAAAAGACAGTTATAAATAAGAATAGGGCGTGTAAAACTAATTTACTCCGCAAACATAATGATCGTCTTTTCGACGCGCAACAGATTATAACGGTATTGCAATTCCTGAGTATAATTGAAGCCATTTAGCGAATTAAATCCACGTTTACAACGATCTTGTATACGCCCGACGCCTTTCAACCACACGAATTCATTCTTAAATTCAATAAAATTCAGCTAAATAAAAAAATTAATTAAAAAATCACATACATTTATCTAGCGGAAATGTATACATGCTTATTCGTGTTTCTGTCTTTTGTACGTTTTTAAACACGATTTTAAGAAATCGCATAAAAATTAAAATAGTTTAAAAAATAAAAATTTTTATGCCTTTTTATTAGTTTCTTTGTTGCATAATTGTTAGCAAAGTGAAATATGATTTTAATTGGAGTTCTAAGTGTGATTATAATTGATTTGAGTTCTCCAGGATATCCTCTTGCATAACACATCTAATGATCATGTCAAGAAATCGCATGACATGAAATATGGTTATCATTAAAACTTTAATAAAATGTATGTAAGTATTGTAATCAAATGGTTCGAACATTATTGTTTCAGTATCTTATGAGCGGTTGGGCGAAAGGTTATAGTATCCATTGCCAACCGGTGGATTATTCGTCCAGCCCGATGGGCCTCAGAATGGCAAGAACCTGCTGGTGGTACTATTTTAGCAAATTTACTGAGTTCTTTGATACGGTGAGTATCGATTTTCACTTGACTTATCGAGTAGAGTAGACTAGAACAGATGTTAAAACACGAAAGTTTTGTTTGATAAATTCATTTATAACTTCAACAAATTTCGACAAGTATCTTCGAGTTTGAAATCCTTGTCTCTAAGAATCTTTGAATAACTTGTGGAAAAAATAATTGGGTCCGTCTTTTTTATATCTATTGCTTTATTTCTTTAAAGATATATTGGATATCCAGTTTGCTGCTCGTTATATTCCTTTTTTCTGTTCCATTATTACAGAGAATCATCAATCCCGTTATTCATGAACGTCTTATAATATTTTATAAAGATATAGAACTCTTAAACTCGAATCAAAATAGCATTCATTATATCTTTAAAAAATTAAAATAATTTGTTGGGGAAATACTTTAAGCAAATTACCGAAATACCGAGAAAGATGAAGAAAATAATTTAAAAAATTTGCATATTTTTTAGCTGTTCTTTATTCTAAGAAAAAAGAACCAACACGTTTCGACGCTTCATGTAATTCATCACGGAGTAATGCCCTTTTCTGTATGGATGGGGGTGAAATTTGCACCAGGCGGCCACAGCACATTTTTTGCCCTTCTAAACACCTTCGTACACATCGTGATGTATTTCTATTACATGGTAGCCGCGATGGGACCGCAATTCCAGAAGTACATCTGGTGGAAGAAGTACCTCACTACCATGCAAATGGTAAGCTCAACGTTACCTCGCATTATTACAAATTTAAAAGTGACAATTGTCTATTATACAATTTTACGCGATATCGTACTCTTCGCAAATAGCATTCTATTCGTTATATTTCGCGTTATATTTTGTCGACAATTGAACATTTTATATTACTATTATTTACTATTTTAAAAATATATTCCACTTTTATAAGAGATGACATTATAATACTTATTTTATACTTTTTGAACGCAATAATAAACATGAGGAACCGAAAAAAGTGATTTTAGGTATAATTAAAAATTCATACTTGTAAAAGATGTGTAGGTAACTCTTAGTCATAAAAATGACCGTTTTTTATGTTCAGTTAAATTAATTGAATAAATGAAATAGATAAAGCGGATTATAAGATGAATCGCTGACCGAGTTCTCAATTTGAAATCCCATTCACTCTATAATCCTATCCATCTGTCGGTATTGTTACTAGTTTCTCTAGCCTTTAAAATACATCGATATATTTCGAGCCACAACCATTCTTCGCACATTTTATATGTCATAGAGTTTTTTTTCGCTTTTATTACTTACCCGACAATTTATCCTTTTGATTTCAGATACAATTTGTGATGATCATGTTCCATCAATTCCAATTGTTCTTCATCGAGTGCAACTATCCGCGAGGTTTCATGATCTGGATTGGCTTGCACGGTATCCTATTCTTCGGGTTGTTCTCGGATTTTTACAAGACGAAATATACGGACGACTCAAGGAAAATCTCCGTGAAGAAGATGCAAAACGGTATTTCCGGTGGAGCTTGCATGCCGGTTTTAGATGATAACGATAGCGCGACGCACAACGGTGTGTCCTCGTACACTACAATCTACAACAAGGAGTACAACAGCTGTTACAGCAACGGCACAAACAACGGTTACGTTGCCAATAATAACGTCACGGAGAAAAAACTCGCTTAGGACACGTGGGAAGCTCGAACATTTTTTTTATGTGCCGGTCAGCTGGTCGTCTTATTGTACCTACAATTACCGTTCTATCGTGAAAGATCATTTTGCAACATGTCCATAAGCTTAGGCGTGAGAATAAAAAGCCAAATTACACGCATATGGAAGACAACGAGACAAGGTCTCGGACGGAAGAACTGGCTTGTATTATAAAGCGAGACGCCTCGTTATTCTGCGTTGTTAGCAGAGCAGTAGTTGTGTTCACTAACATAGTATCATCGACGACAGGGCTGTTACGATGTTCGACGTTAAAACTAATAGGAAGAGAAAGAAGAAAAAATAAATGCGATACAACTAATCGCCGAGGGAAAAAATTATTGTGAATCTTCATTTTCGAGTCTTTGTGAGATATGGTGTGGTCTTTAAATTAGTGATTTTTGTGACATCTGCCATACGAAAATAGAACATTAATAATATTATTGGAAATCATTAATAGTACAGATAAGAACACTAGAAGGAAAAAACTAAAGGACTACTTTTGAGATTTCCGTGTTTGGCGTTATGCGGAAACTACTGCGGTTTATAAAATCTTTAAATTACGATTAGTTTGACAAAGCTAATTAGAAATGAGATCACATTCGACGAAATGTGTGAATATAAGCTGTAAGTTGGGTAACATTAATGCGCACACAACATGACGAAAAATATAGAGCATTCATCGTTGATAACAGTTATGGAAAGAGCGGCATTCGCTGTGCGTGCAATTTTTTTGTGTACTGGTTGTGTACGTATTGAATACGAGTGTGGATGTTTCTTAGTCGTACGTAATTTTTCAAGGCATTTCTTGTTGAGACACATTGCTGGAACTAAACTCCCCTCCCCCCTCCCTCTTACCATCATTACCGACTCTGGGCCGATTGTTTCATCTTCGGATAAACTATGCGGTAATTTAAGGAATAAATGAGAGCGAAAGAACAACTAAGATGAGATTTATCAAAAGATTGAACAACTCAATCTCTGTCTCTTTCTAGCCCTAACTGTGTTCAAAACTCCGGTGTTCTTACAAATTAATCAACGTACAAATTAATTCGCCCAAAATATCGTACAACAGAGTTGGCTGTATAATTATATTGGCAATATAAGCTAATGATTCGTAAAAATTATCATCAATAAGTAATTAAAAAATGCCCCCTCCCCCTCGTATATTTCTATTTCTTAATAACTGTTGAGTTTTCCTCAAGATAATGATTATGCCATTTTGTTATTATTTAATCAGTTTTCAAACATGACAATTTATGATCTTAATTTTGCCTTATATTTGTGCCCTTTTTTATTTTAATTTAAAAAATTTAATAAACTTTTCATTTTAAGTCCCCAAATTTATTTTACTTGTAATATGTATTTTATTTATATTGTCCTATATTGCCGAAAATAACTTATCAATGATAACTTATTTAATGTTGACAATTTCTATTTTTTACCGCTTATTTATATTAATCAATTTTTACTTTTTATCGTTCGTCCTTTCATAACTTTATGGAAACTTTACGAATTATTAGTAACATGTGCCAACCTCATCGGCTATACCATGACTTTTTACATATATAATTCACAACGTGGCTTGATTCTACTACTAATACGATGATGTCTATAGTAAGCTGCCGAAAAGAGTTTGTTCGTCCCTTTGATCGCTTTGTTTTCAAATACGAACGGCAATGTAAGCTGTACTGTGGCTTGTTATTATCATACATGATGCAATACGAGCATTTTAATCGATCAAAAAAGGCATATGACGCGAAAATCACGCTCTAGTGTCGTAGAATCAAGCTTCGAGAAAGAGAGCAAATACTTTTATGAGTAATAGGCATCTCTTACACGTGATCCGTAAGTATGATCACGCGGTCGAAGAGTCGAACGAATGCGAATGTGTCTCAAGATATGTGTACACATACGCGAATAATACTATATTTGAGGGGAAGGGCAAATGTTTAGAGATCGTAATAGTCGCACTATAAAATTAATATATTTGTACACTTCCTATTTTTATGAATATATTATTTATGGTGATCCATAATAAAATCTCTGATGATAAAACGTTTCTCTCGACTGTAATAAATTCAACCTCGGCTATTTTTACAGGCAGATAAGCTAGCTCTAGCGAACGAGAGTGAGAGAATTATAATCTTAAAATCGTGTTCGTCATAATAAGCTTCCTCATGAAAGTACATACATTTGATGACGATTGTTCGCAAAACAATCAGAAATGAATATAGTCACCGAAAAAAGTCGTTCACAATTTTTTGTTACTTATGCTTACAAGTTTCGCATTTGTAAAACGTTCCAATCCTGCTTTATCCAAAAATGCAATGACTTTTGATTATATTCAGAAGTGCATATAAGATGTAACTTAGATAAGCCCAGATTTGAATTATAAACACGTTAGACGACGAGACTATGTATATTTCCTTAGATTATTATATATAGAATTAATTTATCTCTACATAAACACGTTCCCTGTGTTTTCGAATTATTACAGTACATTTCACAGTCGTCGATTTTTCATCTTCAATTTAATCATTCACTATTCATTTATCGAAGCTTCGCTTTGTTGCTCCAATTAAGCATAAGTGTAATAGAGGACATTCTCGTGTCTCCATTATAACGAAATATGAATGACAACGCATACGCATAATCTAAAGAACTGCCGTAATTGAATAAGAGCGTGCACGAATTTCATAAGACATGAATTAAAAGCGGAAACTTAAACTAAAGAGAAATATTTAGCGAATTCTCTCAAGCGTTTCAAGAGCTTTATGCAATTTTTTTTATCTTACGTACAATATAATGCGATAAAAAATAAAGTTACTTCCTAACTAGTTAAACTTCTAGATGGTAGTTGGACGTACTGTGTTACGTTATCTTATTGTTAGTCTTGTTTAAGTTGTGATATTGCGGTATTGTGGTATAACAGTACTAATTAATATATTTAAGAAGAAAGAAAATTTGACGAGAAAGACGACGAAGTGTAAATTATAACTTTTTTTATGGGTATCTTAGATAATTTTTAGTTTTTAGCGAGAATAATAAATCTCACTAGGACTCTGAAATCTATGTCAGTGAAGTATCATATTGCTTAACAAAACACAGAGCTGAATAGTCGAAAAATTGTACAAAAAATTTAACTTGCATTTCTTCGAACTGATAAACAGATTATAAAAACTTTCAAGGAGACCAAGAAAATCTTTCGATTTTTTTTCCTAACAGATGCAATACTTTTCCTAGAATATTATTGCTACTACACATTTTGTACTTTGACTACTTTATTAACTTAAGTAAGCAAGCCACTTTCTCAGGCATTGACCACAATATTTTTCTAACGAGAAACCAGATCGAGCTACAGTTAACTGCAATTTCGCGATGTAGCTTTAACCTTTCACAAATCTAATCATTTATCAAGAAAAAATATTATTTACGAAAGAGTAATCACTAATGTCTTCTTATATTTCCACAGTCATATTCATACTAAACAATTACGGAAGTTTGTATAAAATAAGACAACCGTATATACATCGTATTTTATTTCTTTTTAAATTTAGATTATTTTATTCTTGAAGTGTTAAAACTTATATGTTTGCATCTCTGTTTTTCTTAAATAATTGTTTGGTTAACGAAATGTAAAACACAAAGATCCGCATAGAATTTTAGGGCATAATGCTGAATAATAAAGTGTGGTACCTTCACATGTACATAGAAACGAGCGATCTGCGCGTATGATATGCTACGACGTTTCACATTCATGTTTTTAGGCGCACTCGAAAGATCTACCAAAAGTGAGAAACTACGACAATGAAAGAGCGTATCGCATCATGTACCTAAACGTTACGAGCTCTGTAATGATTCTCATTATATTTTTGTACATAATTGGGGAAAATTACGAGAGAACAATAAAACAATTGAAATGAAAGAAACTCGGCGTACTCGAATACTGCAAGGAAGTTAATGACAGGCACACAATGCGAAAGAGAAATTAGAATTTGCCCAATCTAAAAATAAATTTTGTGTGTTACATAATTTTTTTTTGAAAAAGGACGTTTTTTTGAAAGAGATACATACACTAATACCAGCCATCATTATTCGACTAACAGATATTTTATATTTTACTCCGATTTTAAATGCTAACAAAGGAAGTTTCATAACTGTCCGGAACCGATTTGATTCTCCATGAAATATGTTGTTAAACGCGAAAATCTAAGAAACACGTATTTTTTTATACGTGCGCTAACTCATGTTTAAGGGATGAAACACTCCTTTGGAAAAAAAAAAAACCGATATTTCTATTTCGAGCCGAATATCGTCGAAAGTATAAAAAATGGAAAAAAATTTTTTAAACAAAAATTGTATGGTTTCAAGAGTACTTCAATCTTGTGAAGAAAAAAAATTAAAAAAATTTTTTTTCACAACTTGAAAAAAACAGTTGAAGTACTCTTGAAACCGTACAACTTTTGTTTAAAAAATTTTTTTCCATTTTTTATACTTTCGACGATATTCGGCTCGAAATAGAAATATCGGTTTTTTTTTTTTCCAAAGGAGTGTTTCATCCCTTAAACATGAGTTAGCGCACGTATAAAAAAATACGTGTCTCTCTCTCTTAGATTTTCGTGTTTAACAACATATTTCACGGAGAATCAAATCGATTCCGGACAGTTGTGAAATTTCCCTTGTAAGTAAATGTCACATGCTGTTGGTAGCACAGATATTTTATTAGAATAATTGACACTATTTTTGTTGTATATTGATTATATAATTGTATTCTAAATTTAAATTATTCAGATAACGTTCATGGAATTCTACTTGAATCGATATTATATTGAATCGTCAAAAAAATTCTGAAACTATCCAAGAAACGATTACTAATAATTGTTGTTTCTGAATCAATTTTTATGCAAAAATTGTTTTTTGAAGAGTGATTCAGAATTTTTTGAACTATACTAATATAATATCGATTCAAGAATAATTTAAAGACAGTTCGATGTGAATGTTGTATCAATAATTTAAATTTAGAAAACAATTATAATCAACATACAACAATGTTAATTATTCTAATAAAGAATTATCTGTATTAACAACAATATGGAACACTTAGCTACACACACACACACACACACACACACACACACACACACACACACACAATATGTATGTGCGTGTGTGTGTGTATATCTATAGCTCGATTTTGATTGGACCGCAACGCTTGTAACACGCTTGTGATGCTGTGATGCGACTAATATAAAACCACAGCTTGATGCACAAATGTTTTGAAGTATTCTAGCTTTAATTGGCCAATTCGTAAAATTCTTCTAATTGATGCTTCAAAGAATTAGTAGTGAGATTTTGGCTGCACTCGTAGTCGTAGATCAGCGCATATGTAGTTACTCCAAAATATTTCTTTCTTTCGTTTCCTTATGAAGCGGTCGTAGGGTCTAAGTCGTAGAAAATTGACCAATCACAGTCGAATATGAGAAGAATAATCGACTCTGATTGGTCAGTTTTCTACGATTTAAGATCCTATGACCGCTACGACTTCTATTGTAAACCCCGCATTAGGGACCAAAAAAGTCGCTTGGGGCTAGATCTGGTGAGTAAGGAGGGTGGTCAAGCAGTTCAAACTATAATTCGTAGATTTTCACCATGCCAACCGTTGAAGTGTGAAACGATGTATTGGCTGCGTTCAGCAGAACGTTTGTTTTGCAACTGTTGGAAGTTTCCTTCGCGCTGATTGGATCATACTTTTAGATCTAGAAGAATGGTCCTATCTCAGCAGACAATCATAAAACGGTTGCAAAACTGTTGGGTCAGCTGAACGCAGCCATTGTCTTGGTGAAACAATTTTTTTTCTGCAAATGTAGCCGTTTTTCCGCAATTTCTGCCTTTAGCTTGTCAAGTAATGATGCGTAGTATGCTCCTATACGATGCTCGAGAAAGCGCGTGAAACAAAAACAATAGACGAAGCGCCAACCAATGTGCCAACGCTAAATAATTTTACTCTCAACAGTTGGTAACACTGGATAAAGGCTATCACACGTACAAAAATTTTAGTCGGAATCGTAAGGTCGCAAACAAATCGACCAATCACAATCAAAATTAAGATCTCGCGCTTTTAAACGCTCGACTGTGATTGGACGATTTGCCTACGGCCTTACAATTACGACTAAAATTTTTGTACGTGTGATGGCCTTAACCAACTGTTGGTATTAAGCCCATGGCCCATACAGAAACGTAAGGCCGTAACACGTAAGTGTCACACGTACAAAAATTTTAGTCGTAATCGTTAGGTCGGAATCAGACTACGCATTGAAGATTGAGATCGAAGATTGAAGATTGAAATTTGACCAATGAGGGCAAAGGAATTTTAGCTCCTATTGTTTCGATTGGTTAAATTTCAATCTTTCAATCTTCAATCTCAATCTTCAATGCCTAGTCTGATTCTGGCCTAAGGCCATAAGCAAATCGGCCAATCACAGTTGAGCATTTAAAAACGCAAGATCTTAATTTTGATTGTGATTGGTCGATTTGTTTGCGACCTTACGATTCCGTCTAAAATTTTTGTACGTGTGATGGCCTTAGGCGTTGTCTACAATATGCGAAGTAAGCTTGGTTTTAAGAAGTAAGAGTAAGAAATTGACCAATCATAATCAATTATTCTTCTCACATTCGACTATGATTGGTCAATTTCTTACTCTTACTTCTTAAATCAAGCTTACTACGTGTATTGTAGACGGACCATTAAGTCCGGATCTACAATAGGTGTTTTAAGCCTTAAGCCATAAGAAATTGACCAATTACAGTGTGATGGCCTTTAGGGCGGTATTCATAGTCCGTTCTTATTTCAAGATCATCTTAAGTAATATCTTAAGATGATAATACGGCCTTCTGATTGGTTCGTGACATCTTAAGACTGTATTTAAGACGGTCTTGAAATAAGAATCGACTATGAATACCGCCCTACGAAGGTTGCGTTCCACTTAACGTAAGCTCACAACGCTTACGAGTATCGTTTGTCCTTGTTTAACATTTGATAAACGACAAGAATGAAATGATTCCACGAGCGTTGTAAACATGATGGCCTTTAGGGCGGTATTCATAGTCCGTTCTTATTTCAAGATCATCTTAAGTAATATCTTAAGATGATAATACGGCCTTCTGATTGGTTCGTGACATCTTAAGACTGTATTTAAGACGGTCTTGAAATAAGAATCGACTATGAATACCGCCCTACGAAGGTTGCGTTCCACTTAACGTAAGCTCACAACGCTTACGAGTATCGTTTGTCCTTGTTTAACATTTGATAAACGACAAGAATGAAATGATTCCACGAGCGTTGTAAACGTTATGTGGAACGCAGCCGAGAATGGCGATCGGAGTGCATCGCGCGGCGACTTCCGGTCGGCCGTAGGACGCCGCGTCGCCGCCGCAACGCTCATGCGCAGTAGTAGTGTAGTAGGCTAGTACGTTCCGGAAATATGGCGCCCGAATGAAGGACGCTGATCGTGAGTGTTTGCCAGATTTGTCGCGTTTCGCACATATCCTCACAGCCGGTCCGACAAAGTCGGCCCGCCCGTACGCAGAATGAGTAATCTGTCGCCATTCGGCGGCGGCAAAAACCCACCGTGGGTCCGCAATGCAGGTGAGCGATTTTTTGATGCATGTTTTCTTCACTGCGAGACGAACACGAACGAGGTTTCCGTGTTTCACCCTCGTCGTCGTCGTCGTCGTGGTCGTCGTCCCGTGTGCAACGTGACGGAAAGCTGCCAAAATCCTTTATCGTTGGCTCTGCCTCACGGCCGAGCGTGTACATTCAATCGCGCGAGGTCGCGAGTTTGTTACGCAAGTCCAATCCGCGCTGTCGGTTGCGTTATGTTCCATTCTGGAGCACGAGAACTGCCTTCGACCACCCGATGACCTCCAAACTGTTTGCTGCCAGTGAAACAGTGCTCCAAAGGAATAGTTCGCAGTAAACACCAACTAACAATAACATAATATTGCGTTAGAATTTCACACTCGTCAATATAAATGTAATGTAACACATGTTGTATATAACAGTTACATTGCTGAATGTGAAATGATAATTGTTGGTGTTACTGTTAATTAACGTTTAGTTGTCTTCTTTTCTTTCTGTTATCCTTTCTCTTTGCTGTTTATTACTTCTCGTGAAAAACTTTAGGTCTGTTTTCTATAATTAAGCTAGTTTATATTTTTAAAACTTAAAGTAAACAAAATAAATAGGTATATTTATTTTGATATTTGATAAAAGTAAGAAGGAAAGTTCTACTGCAGGAATAAAAAAAAACATTTTTATCCTTGAGTAAAATTAACTGATGACATCCAGAGCAACTCGTCACAAAAGCTTGCAGCACATTAGGTTTGCATTGCTTGAAATTCCCAAAAATTGTTTTACTTAAAACAAGAAATATAAATATAAAACAATAAATATATATTCCCATGTTGAAGAAAGAGAAAGCAAAAATTGTATGCAAAAAGTGCAAGCAACGTGAACGGACCTATTGCTGCAACATTTGCAATGTTACTGCAATATTACTGAAACAATCTATGTTGTATAAGAACACATTGTTACTAAAATAAAACAATATTCTAATATGTTGTCTTTTCCTTAGCATATTCATTACGTGGTAGAGAACATATACATAAAAGATATGAAAATATATGTTTAAACTGTGATATGTAAACTATAATATGTAAATTTAAATTGTGATATGTAAACTGTGATAAAAAATTTTATACATAAATATAAAAAATGCCAATAATCAGTCAAAGTTAGAAATTTAATTATCTCAAATGTGACTGAAAATGATTTTTCGTATTTATATTATTAACATCTCAGACCGATTGTGGTTAATGCCCGAACGTTTCGGCACACAGTCACATCTGAGATAATTAAATTTAAAAATTACAAATATGTATTATATTCATAACATCTAACTTTGACCGATTATTGGCATTCTTTATATTTATGTATAAAATTTTTTATCACAGTTTAAATTATATTATATTCATAACATCTAACTTTGACCAATTATTGGCATTCTTTATATTTATGTATAGCATTTACATGGTCGTACTTATCCTTAAAAAATTTTAACTATATAATTATTTTTGATGTTTTTTCTTGAAAGGACAAGGTATACAAAATATCCAACAACAAATGTTGGGCCAAGCCATGGGCAGTATTGGAGGACAGCCTATGGTGCAGTATCAACAGCAAACCCAACAAGTCTACCAACAGAGTCTGGGATTGCAGCAAGTAAGATATTAACATTTTTATGCATTCAGCATCAGATTAATTATTTAAATGATTCTGCCTAGCCCAACATTACCATGGCATCCATGGCAACTCTCGGCTCAAATTTACCATCGGGGATAGCAGGACAACTATACCCTCAAGTCGCTACAGTTTCTTATCCGACGCCGCGGGCATTAAACACAAATGCTTTCCAACCCTCTGTAGCCGGTGTTCCACAACAGGTGCAACAAAACGTACCTTCATCGTCGACAAAACAGAGAGTTTTTACGGGTACTGTTACTAAAGTACACGACAACTTTGGCTTTGTAGATGAAGATGTATTTTTTCAAACTAGGTAAGTAAACTGGATAAAAGAAAATACATTTTTCTTAAGCCTGAAACAATGAAAACAACAGATACATACAGTAGTCTAGTGGATCAATTAAAAATAACATAACATCAATGTTATAATTTCGCATTCAATAATATATCTGTTATGTAACATTATATATTGCACAATTAAGATTATATATCAGCTCCTCTTTTGCAAAGCAAATTTAAAAAAAAAAGCTTTTTGCTGCAGGAATGTTTCTAGATGTGATTTTCTGTAAAAATTTGACAAACGGATGTAAACATGTGTTGATGGATGAAATAATGATTCTAAGAGAACATTTTCTTTGTTTATTTTTGACAAGTATATAGTTGTCCTCAGGCAGTACCTGATATAAAAAACTGTTAAACTAATTTTTGGACATTCAAATAATTTTTTGGCAATTAATTTTTCAGTAAGTTTGAAATGTTAAATTCTTGTAATCATTAGTAATATACTACATTTACTCATAATTTATAGATGTTTTGCTATATTTGTGCAAACTCTTATTCAATAATTAATATTTCGAATATTTCAACGGACTCCTGTACTTTTTTACAATGAACTTAACAAGATTTTTGCCTCTGATCGATGAATTAGTTATCTTTGTTTTAATAATCGACATATATTGTTCAATTTTTACTTATAGATATGTTAAGGTGTTAAAATTTCATTGTCTCTCATTACAATTATTAATCTATTGCTATTTCTCACTAATCGTGTAGAATAATTTTGATTTCAATTTATTACATATAAGAATTGAAAAGCCCAAGCATTGCATTTATATTGTTTATATTGAACTGATGAAGACCAACTAAAGGTTGAAATTGTTATCCTTTATGTTAGTGAAGTAAATTAATTAATAAAAAAGTTATTACATTACAACTAATATTTGCTCCTTTCTGGAACTTACTTTTTTTAATTTATTATATTTTTATATGCTTTTACTTTTGCATATTCTACTAAGTCTCTTTTTCTTTCTCTATTTCAGTGCATGCGTAAAGGGATCTAATCCCATTGTAGGAGATCGTGTGCTTGTAGAGGCGTCGTACAATCCTTCAATGCCATTTAAATGGAATGCCACTAGAATACAAGTGCTGCCCATGGGTAATAATAGCAACAGTGCAAACACTCAACAAACTAATCAGCCAAACCGTCAGCAACAACAGCAACAGCAACAGCCAAATAGGGCATCAGGCACTTACAATGCTGTTCCTCCTCCCACAGAAAATCCTAATAACAGGTGGAAATTATATATGTATACATAATATATAACTGTTGAATAAGTAACTATATTATTATATTATCTATAATATATATATTATTACTTTATATTATTATGTTATTTACATTTTTGTGATATAAAGTAGTGCTGTTGAGTGCTGTTTGATTTTAAATATTGAAATATCGAATATTTGAATCATTCTTTAATACAATATTAATACGTTTAGCAGAAAAAAACAGCTTTGCAACTATTATAAGATACTTTAATGTATAATAATTGATAATATATTAAAATCCATTGAAGAACTAAGTATAAGAATCAATAATATTAAAAGATTGTATAACACAACTGTTTTTTCTATTAAACACAGCTGTTATCAAATGATTCAAATTTGACAGCTATTTATAATATTAAAAATTTAGAAATATTTAAAATAGTATTTAAGTACTCAATTTTCTAATTCAAGGTTCGGTAAATATCTAGTTTAGGTGACACCTCATTGATTTCATTGTTCTTTAGATATGTTGTAGTGGAGAGTGTCCTGAGTGATTCCCCACAAGAATTAAGTGGGGGACGGCATTGGTTTAGAAGATATAATAAATTAAAGTTTTATAATAAAGAGTCATAGGATACGATTTTCCACGCGAAGTGATTTCCACTCCACCTCCCCTTTCTGCTTAGGGGCGCACGACTTCCACGCGAAGCGACTCTCACTCCACCTCCCCCTGCTTAGGGGCTCGCGATTTTTCACGCGAAACGACTTTCATCCCACCTCCTTCCCCCTGCTTTGGAGCGCATGACTTTCTGAGATTTACCATATTTCTTTGGAAAGTGTGCCTCGAAGCAGGGAGGAGGTGGGGTAAAAGTCGCTTCGCGTAGAAGTTCAAATTATGAAATTTTAATTTACTATATCTTCTAAATCAATGTCGTTCCCCACTTAATTTTTGTGGAGAATCACTCAAGACACTCTCCTACAATATATCTAAAGGACATTGAAATCAGTGAGATGTCACCTAAACTAGATATTTACTAAGTTTCAATAAATATATGATATTTTATCAATGTAAAAAAATTGTATTATAGTAGGTTTACATCAAGTACAACAAATTCCAACTCTACCAGCAACCGTAACAAAGTCAGTAGAGTACGAGAAAGATCTCCTCGTGAACGGAGAAATGACGACGAGGAAATAGAAAGAAAAAGACGTCGCGAAGAGAGAATAAGAGAACGCGAGAAGAAGGAGGACCGAAGCCCGTCGAGAACTAGAAGAAGCAAATCGCCAAGACCACGCCGACGTACGCGAGTCGTGCCGCGTTATATGGTGCAAATACCAAAAATTGCACTTGATTTGTAAGTGCAATTTATCTATTTTACGAACATGAACGCCATTGGCGGAGTTTTATTACTCCTTATTATCACAGGCCTGAAGCAGATGTTCTTGAAATAAGAAGACGCTATCAAAATATGTATATTCCTAGCGACTTCTTTTCCACTAACTTCAGATGGGTCGATGCCTTTCCACCGCATATGCCATTTACTCTTAATAAACCGTGCTCCTTCCATGTTATGCATAAAGACGTCGATCCATGTAATGAAAATACAGCAGTACTAGAACCATCGGATGCTGATTATCTGTTTTCTGCGAAGGTCTGTCAAGAAATTGTGTCATGGTCATCATTATATGATGAAATACAAGAGATTTTGTATAAACGCGCAGATATATGTAGCGCAATAGAGACCGGAATACAGACACATACGCATATCAAAATAATTTCATGTATTGAATATTTCTCGATTATTTTTAGGTCATGCTCATATCCATGCCCGCCATGGAAGAGATATACAAAAGATGTTGTGGTGTTTCCGAAGACAGAGATCCCGATCGTGATTACGTTCATCCTACACGCCTTATAAATTTCTTAGTAGGCTTACGAGGCAAAAACGAGACAATGGCTATAGGTGGGCCATGGAGTCCTTCGTTAGATGGTCCTAATCCTGAAAAGGATCCGTCTGTGTTAATTCGGACGGCTGTGAGGACCTGTAAAGCACTTACCGGCATAGATTTGTCCAGTTGCACTCAGTGGTACGTCTTATCACGTAGAAATACTTTTCGTTGTACATTTCTAAAGCACTTCCATAGACTGCTTTTTTTTAAAGCCCCGATTCGTTCAAAGAGCAATGTGATATCACCGAATTTTTCTGCCCGTTAATATTGCACATTCTGTATTTCCATCGATACTACTTTACAAACCAAAGGTCACAATTACGGAACTCTTTATTTAAAAAAAAATTCCATCCTTTTTTTTCCTAATTATCTAGGGCTACAGTTTTTGAGCTATTTCTCACGACATAAAAACGAGTTATTCGGAAAAAAAAAGTCAAAATAGAACACTATATGACATTAAGATATATATCCGACAGGTGTACTATCTCGACAGACAGTAACTTCTAATATCAGTTCTCTGACTTGATAAACTAAGATTGTAGCTCGATCTCTCTGCAGTGGAGGTACGTATTTATTCTAAACATGAGCGACTGATGGAGATTGCTGCACTGGATCCCGGTTTCGAGCACACCCTCCCTCCGTCGACGACGATACACGAGCAGTCGCGGCAGACAAATCATCACTATTCTATTATTATATGATTGTGACCCACTGAGTTGTGCTTTCTCTCTCAAATGGTCTCTTCGTTGTGCGCTGTACGTGGCTTTGTATGCAGTGCGTGGGCTTTACGAACAAGCGAACGAACACTTAGCATATAAGGCAACGCTAAGCGGCATTAATCTGAGTTGACGTTTGGGTATTGTTTTTCCTTGCGGCACAGGTACCGCTTCCTGGAACTCTACTACAGACGCGCAGAAACGACCCACAAGTCCGGGCGAGTGGTACCCTCTCGCGTTGAAACCGTCATACTATTTCTCCCAGATGTTTGGAGCTGTGTACCTACCAGATTGGAATGGGACGGGCTGCAACTCAACTATAAGAAACAACTGGAGCGAAAGTTGCTGCGTGCTGCCTCTAATCCCGACGATTTGGATGCTGCCAATGAGACTGATGAGGCTGTCGCCGCTGATCAAAAGGCACTGCCAACATCATCTCATATTACTTTTATAACTTTTTATTACATTATTATATATATTTATATATATATATATATATATTCGTGCCACCGTTTCTCCCCATTACTAAACTGGATTTTCAATAGGCTATACTTGTCCATCGATCCTATCAGTAAGTTAATTTATCTCGGATATTGTAACTCGACTTATTTTTTTCATGTAACAGATCACACTCATCGGTTAAAAAAAATCATAATTTAAGTATATTGAATTAACGTACGGAATATGTTTCATCGAGATAAACAACAGTAAAATTATCTCAAAATGCAAATTTACTTGAATCAATAGTAAATGGTTAAACTCTGTTCTTTTTTAATGAAATACATGTCTATGGATTTGACTTCTTCCATATGATGAGATTTCTTATTTTATGGAACAAGTCATTTACAATATCGCAAAACTAAAGTATCATGTATATGTACAACTTTTAATAAGACAAAGTTTGTATATACATAATTATATTGAGATTGCTGTTTTATTGTTATATGTGTAAATTAACAAGAGCTCTTAATGCAAACGCTTTTAAATGTCGCAAACAAGGATCGACGGGTAATGTATCGCTCCCTTAGCCAATGGCAGTCACATTGCATTAACAAGAGAAGCAAGCAAGCCTAGCTCGGAGAAGAGCGCAGCTGAGCCATTCCCTTTCCTGAAACCTTTACCAACATTGAAAAATCATTCAAAAGTTTTCATTTATCATCGTTTTATACTACAACATTATTGATATTATCCATAACCTACCGATCACACAGACACCAGAGCCAGGACACTATGAGATTCTAGCAGTTATTGAGTCATACTTGACGGTCATCGTGAATGAAGATATGTGTATATCGTTACAATGTGAGAGAGTGTTGAAAAAAATAGAGAATGATGAGAAAGAATGAAGAGGGAGTGGTTTCGTTTCGTTATAGGGGCTGCTTCTGTTTTGTAGTTTTTTTTCTGGGCTTTTTACTTCTCTTTGACTAATATGTACTTTCTTCTTTCAGGACGATTCGATGCCTGAGAAAAAAGATCCCACGCACTATTCCGAGCTAGATCCAAAATCGATGAATGTTAGTATTTAAATATGGAATCAAAATTTTTCTATATTTCTCAAATTCAAATCCAATGTTTTAATCAATTACAGGTGAACGAATTACGTCAAGAACTGGCAGCTCGTAATTTAAGCTCAAAAGGCTTAAAGTCACAATTATCAGCTAGACTTTTGAAAACTGTAAAGTCCGAGCAAGCCAAAGAAGAAGGTCGGCAAGACGAGGCGGATGAAAACGAAGAAGACATCTCGCCATCAAAGGAAGAAGAAGATAAAAAATTCAGAGATAATAAAGATGTAAGCAGACACACTAATATATGCACTTAAACAGTTTTATTAAACATATAAATATTGAATATAAAATTATTTCTTAGGAATATATTTCAGGTCTTTAATATCTACTTATTTGCGTTATTTTTAGCATGATGAAGATAAGAGAAAACTTTATGAACGTGAACGTACTGTACTCGAAAAGAGGTATACTTTGCCCGATTCATCGCACATTATTGTTCATCCCTCTAGAATGGCCAAGAGTGGAAAATTTGACTGTACAGTTATGTCTTTGAGTGTGTTATTGGATTACAGACCAGAAGATACTAAAGTAATTTATTTTGGAAATTATTTTCACTTATCAAAAAAAGACAATTTGTTACATAAATCTTTTGAATATATAGGAACATTCTTTTGAAGTATCTCTCTTTGCGGAACTGTTCAACGAAATGTTAATGCGGGATTTTGGTTTTCGCATATATCGTTCGTTATCTAGTCTCCCTGAAAAAACTAAGGAAAAGGACGAAGATAAGAAGAAAGATAGGAAAGATGATAAGAGAGATGACAAGAAAGACGATAAGAGGAAGGAAGATGAGAAGAAATCTAGTAAGAAGGATGAAAAACGGGATGATAAAAAAAGAGAAGAAGCCAAAGATAAAAAGGACGACAAAGATGCAAAATGTAAAGTGGACGACAAAGACAGAGAAAAGGAGAAAAATGATGATGAAGAAGAAGATGAAGATGATGAATCAGATGTAAGAAAGAGACTTCATTTTTTACATTTTACACTCCATATTTTATATTAAAATATTTTCTTTCATTAACGAAAAATACACGTTATTTTGCAAATGGATAGCGTTTATTATGCAACATATAATATAGTTAAGTACAATTGTGTTAATATAAACATTGTTATTATTTATACAGGATGATGATTCTGTAAAAGACGGTAGGAGGGACAGGGATAAAGACGGAAAGAAAAGGAAAACAAAATTATATACACATGACCCTTACCTTTTACTCTCTTTTGTATATTTCGATCAGACGCATTGTGGATACATATTTGATAAAGATATTGAAGAACTTATTTATACTCTCGGATTGAATTTGTCAAGAGCTCAAGTACGAAAATTAGTACAAAAAGTCGTTACAAGAGATTCTCTGCATTATCGAAAATTAACAGACAAATCGAAGGAGGATGACTTAAAGGATGAGAAAAAAGATGACAAAGAAAGCGACAAAGGTGAATCGGCTAAAGCAGAGAACGAGGAGGATATATTGCGTTCGCTTGCTCTCGGTAATGCATTTCTTCTCATATTTTCTTAATATGAAACATCACAACGTACGATTAAGTTTAATCATTGCTATATGTTTGTAGGAAATAAAAAATTATTACCTGTATTTGTGGGTAGCGGACCGCCTTCAAAAAGAGCGCGAAGAGAAGATTGTATCGTAGAAAAGGCTAATGAAGAAACGATTCCGGAAGGTATCGTTATGTACAAAGGCTCTTTATTAGATGTAGAAAAACTTGTCAGTCAGTTGAAAAGATCTGAGAAAGCACGTTTAGATACCGAGGATCGTATGATGGAATTGCAGCACGAACTAACTGTAGTCAACGAGAAATCGATAAAGCAAACTAATAGTATTAAGGGTCTTTCTGAAGACTTGAAAATGTACAAAGATAAATTACGGAGCTCAGATGAAAAACTCAAGAAAACTTCTGTGAGTAAACTTTTTCTGTTACTTGTTTAATTTATAAAAGTAATTAAACATAAAAACATCTTACATTTCTTACAGACGGATTGCCATACTTACTTGACTGCGATAAAGAATATGTACCATGTAGCGACCAAAGCGTTACAGAGTGAGAGAAAAGTAGAGATAGTAGAAATTCAAGATGAAAAAGTTAGCGGAGAGATAAACGGCTCTGAGATGGAAAGTAAATTTAAAACTGATACCAGGTGGGGAGATAATAAAATCCAAGTGAAAAAGGAACCCATCGATGTAGACAAGGATAAAAAATCTGACAATAAAACTTCTGTCAAAAGAGAAATTGCCGAGGCGGATAAGGAGAAGAAATAATTACATTAGCTATTTATCATAATAGACAACATACGCACCAACATGAATAAAAAAAAGGTTAATCTTATTTCACACGTACGTGTGTGCATACACATATGTTATTAGTAATACAAAAAAGAAAAGTAAAGCAGATGCAAGTATCAAGTGGTTTATCCAACACCAAAACTAAGTGATCGGGACTCGATTTTGTAACTTTTTTCACTCGAGTAATAATATATTGTGGCATCTTCAAATATTAATAAAAAAAAAGAGAAGCACTTCAATCATGCATAACAACGACAGCCCTATGAATATAGGGTTGTCGTTAAAATATCTCTTACGCAATTTTTTGCATCATTCAGAATAAATGGATAAATTTTAAAAAGGGCTTATAAAGTACCATTGATCTGCCATTAAGTGCCAGATATTGATACACCGATATTTATCATTATAGATTCAAAAGTATGTCAACGGTTATTTAACTCAGATAAAAAAATTTTTACTGGAAGTAATAGTACACAAACATGAAAAAGATTGCGTTTCCATCATTGTTTCATAGCTTGTCCATCTTACGCGATATGAAATCACTTCTAAAATAAAACTTATTTATAAGAGTATGTTTGGAACCTTTTTGTGTCTTTTAAACTTAAGTTATAATTAATATAATATTATAATATTAAAATACATTTTTGTTATCATTCATTATTTTTTAAACAATATATGTTTCTTAATGAAGACAGATTGATAATTTTAATTGCTCTAACATACATACATGATTTAACGTAATAAATGTGTAACGTAATAAATGTAATACTAAAAAATGATAAAGTTACATCAATATTTGATTTCAGGAATGTCTGTATTATTACATTTTTATTGAATTTTGCGGAATTCTCTCTATCTCGTGCGCTGCTAGTCGATGTTCATAATATAATTAGCACAGCACAAAGTATTTGAAAAAAATTCTTTTCGAATGCGTTTATATGTGAAAAATTATCAGAATTGTTCACAAGTAACAAAAAAAGTAATTTTTCTATAATTTCTAGAGTAATGAATTGTATGTTACTGTGTAGCAATAAAAATAATTTCTTTTCATTCTAGATGAAAAAATGTGTACAGTTTCGAAATAATTCAAATCGATGAACAATCCAAAAATTATATACTACACAAAAACGTGTTCTCGAACGTAAGCGATCATGCGTGATCGCGCGTTCCACTCCCAATTTTACAGTTTGCAACTCACGATGCCAAGGATACTATTTTGTACATAGTTTATCTACTATATAGAAATTTTTTGTAGTTTGTTAATAGAAGGCCACATTCTTGTCAAAAAAAGGGGGGTAAAAAGTAGCACGAGATTATAAAATAAAAGCATAAAATGCGCGAACAATTCTGAATCTGTATGTGTATGTTAACATTATACAAATCTTCTTAAAAAGAAAATTGTAATTATCTCCTTGGGCACATAGTAGTCAAGAATACAACGGTAACAATAAAAATTGTTTAAACAGTGACGTGTGTAATTTGTAATGCATATCGATTCACTCTCTAATACAAACTAATTTTATTTTACATTTATTCGGCCTATTCTCAAAATTTAACGTAGTTGCGTTATCAATTTCCAGTTGAATTCCATATCATACAATGAAATTTAAATATAGAAAAAACTGAGTTTTCTAATTTATCACATAGTTTTTTCGTAATACATGAGGAAATGTATTAAAATTTACGCACGGAATCTTTTTGGAATGCATACAATTTTATCGTATTTGCTCTATTTTATTATATCATTTGTAAGTGGAACACGAGTTCGAAGTTTTTGAACTTTTCAAGAATGTTTGATGAGCTAAGAAAATAGAATAAAAAAACAGGATAAAGTTAAAAAAAAAACAGTTATTCTCAATGTCATCTACACAGATCTTTAAATTTTATTTAACTTTAGATACATGTATGCGTGCTGTGCGTATGAACTCACTGTAGATGACATTAAGAATGAAACTTTAGAAATTGATGCATACGAAAATTATCTTTATTTGCAGAAAATAGGTAAATTCATGTATTAATGTTCATGTATTAATATAGGTAAATTCATGTATTTACATGATTTAGAAAGCATTTTTTTAGACCCCGAGATAATAATTTTATTTGTATCTTCAATCTCGTAAAACGATAGGAGGGAGAATTAATGTTATTCTGAACATTTCTCGCCCATCTTTTCAAGCAATTCCTTGTTATCGCGAATCATTTTTTCCAAACGTTCCTTTGTTGCCTGCGTCTGTCTCTGCTCCAGTTTACGTTTAGCAGACTCTATCGCGGTTCGATATCCAGTGACGTTACGGAAAATTTTAATGTGCTTATCGCCCGCAGCCAACAGATATTCTCCCATAGCATCAAATACCAAGCATGTTATGGGCCCTGCAAAAGATATTGAAGAGTTCGTCAAGTTCTTTCAAATTCACATCGCTAAAACTATCCTTACAGAAATTTGAAACAGTTGCAGTGCTTTTAGTATCCAAAATATATATAAGTAATTAATCACTACCTTCCAATATTAAATTAGATTTCTGTAAGGGCAATGATTGAATTATAATTTTACCAAGGAAAATATCTTCTATGGTAGTATCCAGAACACCGGTAATAGTGGAGTAGAAAGATATAGACGATCCATGGGCGATCACGAGGACATCCGCGTTCGGAGATAAGACAAGGCTTGCTGGTGCGGTGGTGTTCCAGGTACCAGTCATCAAAACGTGTGGATCTTCTCCTTTTTCAAATTCGACTGGAAAAGAACAAGCGCGTAAGAATTTCGTACATTTCACGCTTAAAGCTTTCATTCATCAGGGATTTGTTACGTTACTTTTTGTATTGTAGAAACGATACGTCCCATCCTTTGACACGGTAGCCATGTGACTGGTGTCGGCGCTAAAACCGAAATCGTGAACCCCGGATGAGTGCCCGGCGAGGTCAAACGCTTTAGCCACCGTCTTGAACTCTCCGGATTTACTGAAGACCACCTCCCATACGTTCACGTCCGGTGTAAAACCTTACGAGTGAATTAATCTTATTAAAATATTTGTATACTTTTCTCATGCTGTAAAATGAAATAACTTTGATCTAAAATTTAAAAAAATGCCTAGATAACACGCATATCCAAAATCAGGACACAAGACGTCTTTAAGATGTTATCCCATTTTACAGTAACTGGAACTAATTGTATTTAATTATGGCAAAATAGTTTTTTTACCCGAAGCAGCAACAAATCGGCCGCATGGTGATATGCGCGCACGATAAGTAGATCCTAAATGCATCTCCACTGTTGCCAGCGTCTGTCCTTTCAAGTCCCAAATAATAAGATCGTTTACTTTACTGCACGTGATGATGTACTTCCCAGTGCACGCGATATCCATTCCAACGACATCCTCAGTATGATGCTATAGTAATAAAAAAAATTAATACATAAAGCATAAACAAATTCCATAAAATAGCAAATTTCATAAGTATGACTGCGTAAATAATCTTTTAGAGATCGAACATAAATAAAATATATGCATCAATTATATTCAAAAGTTAAAAAATCTATAAGAATCTATAAAACTTTACGACACGATTGTTCTAATGTATATATTAATTATTGTAAATACACAAAATAATTCACGCATGAATAACTACGTTGGCTCTTATAGGCTTTCTTTCTAACTTTGAATTATTATTATTACAGAGCCTTATTTTAACAATAATATTCTGTGTTATTATAACATTTTAAAAGATCTCACTAAGAAAAATATAGCAAAAAGAAATATCTTGAACAAATAACATAAAGACAAGATCGTAATACCTGTGGAAACTCCAGAGCCTTAGTCGCAGAGGCCAAGTGACCATCCGATTTCTTCGCGATTTTGTATACCTCGATGGCATTAGCCACGGCCTTGTGAATAATAAATGCTTTTCCATCCGGGGACCAGCGTATCAAAGTTGCGTGATCAAATTCTATGTTAATACGCAGAGATTTGCGATCTTTCGATGTGAAGTCTTTCGTGTACCACAACAACACGGTACGATCTGCAATAATACAAAATATGGAAATAAGTAGGATGAATTTGAGCCACATAAAAGAATTCTTAACTACGTTATCTTTACTACCGACATTTTTCGATTTTCAAAATAATTTTTCTCAAAGAAACAAAATTTATAAACAAATTTGATTTTATTCTAATTTTTTTATGAGAAATTATCTTTTTTTCTCTGCAACTTTAGCTGTGTATCCTCTATTCCAGAAAATAATGAATAGTGGAATATGTTATTATATATAGAATAAAATATATAAAATAGTAGAATATTAATCATTGTAATATTAATCTTGAACAAATTGGCAAAAATCAAAGAAATACAATTGATCTTTTACAACTCCATTAATTAGGAATGTTAATTAAGTGATATGGGATAAATAATTATAAATTGTGAATATTATTACAAAATCTTTTTATTCAACAATGAATAGTCTTAATTCAAAATATGTGTGATACAAATGTGCGTTGAAACAAATTGAAATAACCTGATGAAAAGACGATCTTGATCAAGAACGGCATATTTATCACAAAATTAATTAGGAATTATCGTAAATATTTCATTGATCTTACATGCATTTCGTTTTCTTCTCTATTCCATAGTGCAAAAACCATACTATGTATTTCGTTATCTTCAACCTATTTAACATTCCTAAAAATCAAATTGATTTAAAGTAGCTAAAATTAATTTAAATCCCTATGATAAATTCCCGAATTCTAATTAAATAAATATAGATTATTTTAAGTCTTCATTCTTCGAACATTGCAAAGATATAAAAATCTTGATACATTTACAATCAATGATAATAACATGATGTAACCCATCTAAGATAAATTAGGTTTTTTGTTTGGTGGTGGCATAAGTTCTGAATCATCCCGCGCAAATCTGTATTTCTCGATGTAATCTAAAAGCCGTTCCTTTGTAACGGGCTTGTTGATGCTTTTGCATACAGACTCGGCAGTTTTAATGGAATTAGGAAACGACTTGTCTATTCGCTGACGCATGAAGACCCATTGACCATTTTCGAATTTGCACTCGACAATCGCGTTGTCTAAATCTCTCATATGCTTGGTGATCTTTATTGTGCCATACGGCGTATTCAGTCCTCCCACAAAAAGATGACCAATCTTTCGTGGCAGAATTCCCATGCCCGATTCCGTGACGATCTTCAGTTTAAAATCTACGGAGTTTAAAGACAATGGTTTCCATTTTAAGACCTCGATGCATACTCCTGAACTATACTTTTCCTTGGCAGGTTGAAATATCAAGCCATCTGGTTCGTGAGAAAGCTGTTTAGCGAATTTCTCGCCCAACAGATTTTTGCTCTGTGTAACATCCCAGAAATACTTTAATCGCACGGAGAACGGTTCCCGTTCCTTTATTAATCGTCCCTCCTTCATAGCTCTTAGTCTACCAGCAATTGTTTTATTTTCGATAATGGAGTAACGATCAGGATGGAACGGTAATTTACTAACATCCTGTCCATCATACATGATAACGTCGTAAACCAAATATCTAGGAATATTTTTGCCCCTATCTTTGTCGATTACCATTTCCTGCAAAATTATGATTCCATAGATACAATTCCAATCGTTCATTTTTACAGCTCTTAAAATAGCTTTTGGTATATAGCTATAACTTACACCGTCCATCAGAGTATCTCTCAAATTTCGGTTTTCTCGTACATGGGGAAATGTCAGTCCGGTTACTTCAAAAACGCTGTTTTCCCTATCTATAAAAAATATCTCTCCATCACCTTGTACTAACATCATGTATCTAAACAAAAAACAGTAGTTGAATTAGAAAGCTTTTAAATATCAATATGTATATAATATATGTTGATATATGGAAGCAATATCAAAAGAGACACTCGATGTGTACAAATAAATTTCTAACTGACCTTGTGCCATCAGCTTTCCAAGATACTCTATATGGCTTTGTATGTAACAGCATTATATTGTCACAATCCATGGATACAGGCTGAGAACCAGGGAATCCTGAATCCTTCCATCCACAGATGTCCTGGACTCGCCTCTGAATTCCAAATAGCTTCTTTTTTTCTAAGATAGGAGTAACACCAGGTACGCCAGCCATAAAAATTGGATTTTTATTAAAAATTTCACGTCTCTTCTTCTTGCCTTTCTCATCCTGACAATCTTCGTTCCCCGTGCTTGGTCCTTCGTCTGTGTCTGGAATATTGGAATCGTCATATTCCAGACACCACGCTGGTCTAGCAGGTGGAGGTGGAGCATCTGCCTCATCGTCATACCGTTTATACAGCTCCTTTATATAATCGGCTTTGTAAATTCCAGGAGGCCTTGCAGTGGCAAACTCTGCTAAACCAGCATCGACACTGGTATTGTCTATCTCCACTAAGTAACTGATTATAAGAAAGCCAGTCCTATTGAAACCATGTGTGCAGTGCACACCGATGATCTCCAATGGATTGTGATCGATGAAACTACTACAGAGTTGTACAAAGGCTCGAGTCTGCTCCTCGGACGGGGTCTCGCCATGACCACGACATTGCAATTTTACATAGCTACAATTATAATCCTCAATGGTATCCTTATTATAAAACCTTGACGTGTTAGTCAAATCTATCCACAAGCCCATCTTCAGTTTCTGACTTTTCAGATTTTCGAAGAACATGTCCACAGTGAATCGACAACCCTCAGGCACCTGGCTGTCGTAGGCCGAAGACAGAGGTGTTTTAAAAGCTAGAAACTTGCCTTGGATCAGCCTCATCGCCTTGCGTGGGCAATCGAGCCAGCGAGGTGGAACTCCACGGC
Source organism: Mycetomoellerius zeteki (assembly GCF_001594055.1). NCBI lineage: Eukaryota > Metazoa > Arthropoda > Insecta > Hymenoptera > Formicidae > Mycetomoellerius > Mycetomoellerius zeteki. The sequence goes on from NW_017256532.1 coordinate 872,812, forward strand.
CAACTTTGTTCTCGCTCGACATTTTCGGTCGATCAACTTGTTAAGGACGAGGTATACAATGTAGAAAAGGAGATGTAGAAAAAGAGGTATGCAATGCGTCGCAGCTTTGAATCCTTCAACGAACAGTCCAGCATTTGGATTCGCTTGGTGCCAACGAGGGATAAGTTATTTAACCAGAAGTCTCGTGATCTAACCTACTTCTTCGCCTTCCGAGCGTCCGTCACTCACGGCGAGATTTCCCGGCGTATCTTCGCTATGCCACGAAGTTGTACTTGGCCCGAAGCCGGAAGCAAATCTTAGAATTAAAACCGGCGAGCCGATCTTAATCCATGGTTGCGGAATATCACCAAAACATGCGGTAAGCAACGACATCAACCATGGTATCCGCCATTGCGTGTAACTGCGCGTCTCACGTCTCACGTCTGGCCGTATGCTGCTAGATTCACACTGCATCCGATTTTCGTCGTGCGACGCTCTGCAACCAATCAGAAAACAGAATTCCGATGAATTTTGCTTCGTATTATCGGAATCCTGTTTTCTGATTGG
>NW_017256532.1:873378-923973 GCF_001594055.1 Mycetomoellerius zeteki
TTCGACGAAAATCGGATGCAGTGTGAATCCAGCAGTAGACTGACATTCGATTTTCTATCGATGAATTCTCGATTATTGTCGTCATTGCGATTGCGGCGCGCGAAATATAAATATCGAATTTTGAGAGGAAGAAACGACGGGCAAGTATTGAAATGCGAGTTTTGCAAATTCTTAAATATTATTTGTTTCGACAAGAGGCGTGAATTAATTTTTCGCGCTGTCCAAAACATTAATCATTTGATTATGTAATAAAATAAATGTACCATTCTCAACTCAATAAACGAGAATGGTTTAAAATGGATTGAAATTTTTTTTTATCCAAATGCGTATTTTAAATAGCGAATACTTTTTTTGGATTTAATTGAATGCAATTGAATTGAAAAACTGCATTTCCTATTCAAAATTTTGAATTGAACAGTATTCACAATGCACAGAAAAAGCTGATATTATTTTTAGATTGAAAGGCATAGAGATATGCTCCGTGCAATTCCTATAAATGAATAAAAATGCATTCAGGATTGAAAAGCATTCATTTTAACATTCGTGAATCCATATTTCTGAAAATCTGAATCTATTTCAATCCATTTCAATCCTCGTTTGAGAATTTCCATGAATGAGCAGTAGATCACTCTCTGAACTATCAAATTTGTATCGGAATTTTCTGATATCTTATCGATCATTGTCGCTATCGTTAACTAGCGACAGCTAATGAGAATCGCGTTTTTTTCCAGGATTGTCCTTGTTATTGACTGTAGCTTATAATTAACGATAACGTATATCGTATAGTCGTATAACGTTTCTTTTCAAGAATAGGGGCCCTGATTCTTGCATTATAAGATAGATGTAGTAATTATTTCATTATTCTTTTATTTTATATTCGTTATTTTTTTTTTGTTTTCTTACATTATGAGTCGTTCGAAAAAAATAAATGAGCTATGAGTTCGAATTTTAAAAACTAAGTTCTGAGAATTTAAATTTCAATAAAAAATTGCAGTTGCCTGTGCTGCTTTGCATCAGCGCGCTCTAGAAGTTATACATAAATGTATGTACCTAAAACACGTACACTTCGATCGATAAAACATCAACATATATTCCGTTAAAAATATGATATGACAATTTATCAATCTAGACATTACATATTTATTACTTTATGTGCATAATATTATATAACTCGAATTTATATTGAATGTCTTCCATTTAGTTAACACAAACGTCGTTCTCTCTTTCTTTGTATTCCATGAATAACAAAGATAGAGCAATACTTGTTGTCCACTAAATGGAAGGCACCCATTATATGCGAGTACATGAAAATTTATAAAATTATATAATACAGCGTGTATAATTCATACACACTTCTCTCGCCAAAACCTTTGTATTTATCTTTAAAAAAAAAAAGATAAGATTTTAGGAAGTAGGGAAAAGACGCTGAGAACAATTTCTCGATATCGAAGAATGATGCAAGAATTTAGAAATCAAGCCTCAGACGTTCAATCTCTCAGTGAACAAAATATGTATGTACACATTAATCGTGTACGTACATACACATTAACCGCTTCCTTCGGTATTATAAATATTATAATAGCCCCACGATCACGGTCACGGTCGGAAATAGAAAACATGGGGGGGTGACGGAACGATTCGAGGTGAACGCGCAAATACAGCAGCAAGGAAAATGACTGTGGTTCATTGGCGCAGAAAAATATTCTGACCTTGAAGGCCTGGCGTGTCATCGGCGCCACGGCCGTGTCACGATCCTTTTTATTTCGCGCCGTGCACGAATTTGTTAAAAGCTGCTCCGGCGAATAATTTACGGAGCGAGCTTCGTTGAATCATGTGACTCATTGTCGATTCGGATGAACGGATACTACACGATACTCGGAAGACGCGATTATTCGAGGTAACGAGGAATTCTTTTCAGGCACGTCGCGAGATCGTCGCACGGTAGAAATTCCGATGGAAACAATTAACGTGATCCTTGCCTTCTCGGGAAGAAGAAAGAAAACCTTGTCGTTTGAGATTCAACCGGTCGTTTAGTCATTTAAATTATTTTTTACTTATTTTCTTGATTTGAATCATTATCGAAAATATTGCTTTCTTACTTCAAAAGTGACACAATTCAATAAACTTGATTTTCAATTTTTTATTATAAATGAGTTAAATAAACATTAACTATAAAACATCAAAAGTGAACTAACTTAACTTCATGAAAAATTATCAAAATTATCACATCTCACAAAAAAGGTAGTTTAATTCTTCAAAAGTTGTAAAATGAAAGTATAGAAATTAGTGACATTCAATCATGTTGAGAATATATTCGTTTTTTGGCGATTTAATTAAGCAATAAATTTCTGCCAAGTTGACAAATAATTCTTTCTTTTTATGAGAAACTTGATCTTTTGAGTTGTGCACTAACAAGAGTGAAAATAGATGAACGAACCCGGTAAAAAATTTATCATGCATGAATTTGTATAATTATATATAAACATACATAAACATGTATAAATATTCATAAACATACATAATTTTATATGAAATATGTCTATATATCCTTTTCTTCTCTTGTAAAATTGCGTTTTAGTGTAATAGAAATAATAATAGCAATGTAAAAACATTAAAAATAATTAAAAGGGTAATTTTCACACTATTTGTTTTAGAAAAATCAAGTTTGAAGAAATATAAAAAAATTACTTATGTATAATTATATATAAAATTACGTATAATTGTGTATGAGCAATTCTTTTTCATTTTTCCAAACTTGTTTTTTTCTAAAACGAACAATCAATTAATACAACCAGACTCTTTTTCCAATGTGTCATTTTTAAAGTAAGGGAACGATATATATATATAATGAACAATTTATAAATAACATATAAAAGGATAAAAGTATTTCCAAAGAAATAAATCAAAAAATTCCAAAAGACCCATAAGAATCAAAGAAATATATTATTCAAAATTAAATATTGTACAAATGTTTCGACTCTCGGAGGATTCGGTCTTTTTCAATATACGTATACATATTGCATGACAAGTTAGCAATTTTGCTCTACAATAAACCATTAGAATTGTCAAATTGAATAATTACAAAACGTTGTCAAACCGGAAACATCGTAAATCTAACGTCAGGAATAAAAATCATTACGTTTGATGATTTTTTTATTTTTAAACATTAAATTTATAATGTTTCCAGTTCGACAACGTTTTGTAATTATTCAATTTAACAATTCTATATATAATAGGTTACTGTAAAGCGAAATTGCTATTAGGCTAACTTATCAATATTATACTGAAGAAGATCGAAACCGAATGAAACATCTGTATTTATAATTTCGAATAATATATTTTCTACACACGTTTATCCTCTATCGGTTCTTATGGGCTTTATTGGAAATTTTTTGAACGATTTAAATCTTTCGGAGAACACAAGCTCTCTTTCTTTTCGAGAAGCTCACTCCCGCGGAATCGCGGTCCGGAACCGTAGGACAAATTGGCAGGCGGCACGAATGGAAAAGCAGAGATCTTCGTGCGCGCGTTATGACACGGTGCGACCGGAGAAAGCGCGAACGTGTCTTTCTATTTGATGTCTCGTTAAGGAGAGCTCCAACGAGCCGACCGGCGGTACCGGCAATGCTTAACGCCATACATCGGATTTAATACAGGTTGACTACAATATGATCGACCTAAATTTTAATAAAATTTAGTAAATAAATTAATATTTAATATTTAATTAAAAGTATTATTATTCAAACAAATGATTTATTAAAATTTGGTACATTTTTTTCATTGTAAAAATCTAAAAAATGATTAACTAATCCGATCAGAATCCATTCCATAATATACCTTGCCCCTTTCGAAAACCACGGCGATAGAGGATACTTTAATTGGAGACAAACTTCCTCCGGAAACTCGTATATGTGGATAGTTATGCGCGTGAGTCCCGATAATAAAGATCGTCGTACTTTGATAAATGCTAAACCAAAAGGAAATTCGCGATATAGTATTATATAAACATCTTATCTTGCGGTATATGAGACGGACTTTACTTGCGGCTTCTTCGAACAACAGAGAAAACTCTGTTTAATCATCGCAATTTCGAGAAACGAAAGGGACGTAAAAGTAGATGCAACAAAATAAAAAACTTTAAGAAATAAATCTTACTTTAGGTATTAATTATACAATATGAAACAGATGAGTTTTTCATTTTATTAACACATCTTTCAGATCTTTAAATTACGTATCTCTAGATTTATTATTTGATCTTATACGGAATTATTTACGATGACAAAATTAAAAATCGTAAATTTAAGAATTATTGGAATTAATTTATTATATTTCGCAGTAAAAAAATCTCTCAATGCTTTTGGTTTCGCTTTTACGTTAATAAGATGACGAAAGCTTATGAGAATTTTGCTTCTTTTTAAGGCACCAAATATGTTTTTCTTCTCTCAAAATAACACACAAGCATCCGATTTTTTTAGCAAACATGGTTTAATAACAACTCGTTTATTAATTTTACATTCTATAGAATTTGCGTTTTTCTCCTTTTTTAAAAATTGAAGACTTTTTTTGCTTCTTTTTTAAAGTACCAAATTTTTAAAGTACCAAATGTATTTTTCTTTCTTCAAGATATTGTAAAATAGCACAAAAATTTGGGCTTCAAAATTTTAGGAAGGATTTATCAATTCTATTATCACATAAACAGCAATTTCTTGCATTAATGATTTGCTTTTTGGACATTTTAAAGCTCAGAACATCTCCTTTTTATTTCTGATATTGAATAAAAAAATATTAGATTTTTAAATCATAACTTTTGATTCCTAAAGAAAGTATAGGAAAAATTAATTGTTAAAAACAAAATGTATAGTTATGAATGAAGTATTCATTAATACAATAACCTAGCTTGTATAAATTTTCCTTATATGTATTGGATATTGTCTAAGTTATGATCGGAACGAAAATAAAAAAATATTTTACGTAATAACAAAAAAATTACTCAAAAGTAACGTTGTATTTTTCTATACTTAAAAATAAATAAAAAAATTCGGGTGGAGGGGATTAAAACCCCTAAATTCTCTCTCCTCTGCAGACCGTCCATGCACGCAAGTATCCGATTTTTTATTAAACACAACTCAATGATGAATTGTCTATCGATTTTACGTTCGTAGAACGCGCGACTCTCCTTTTTCTTTCAATGGGCAATCGAATCCGGCCAGGACGATCATTAAATATTCTGGAGATGGGACGAGCCGCCAAAGATTGGGAAATCTTCTCCGACGGGAAAACGTAGGCACGAACACATGGTCCCGCCGCTTTTGTTTGCGGATTGCGACACGCGGCCGCCGATTCCGGGCTCTTTCTTCTTCGTCATTCCTTTTGTGCCGTACGATCGCGAAAGAGAAATAGGAAACGTGGATCCGTGGCAAAATAACTGGCACACCACATTGGCGTGAGCACGTATGCGACCGGATATCAAAATATATTATCCGTGTACGTGTCGTTCGTCATCGATAATTTATTTTCTCCTGTTATGTCGTATGTTCATAGCATAGCGAAACGTGCTGATCGATCGTCACTAACGTACTCCGTCCTACGTCAGATTAATTATTTCAGAGGTGCAGAGAGATAACGCAATTAACGCTTTGCTTAAAGAATGCAAAACGAAGCATCTGCGTTCAAGAAATGCCATAATAATACGTGTTTGGAAACGTTTATTTGAGAGTCTCAGTTCGCGCGTTTCGACTGCTTTCCTGTTGATCTTTTTAGATATATGTCATCTTTATTTTTAATCTCTATTTTTATTTTACAATTTGTAGAGAAATTAAAGTCCAATCAAAATCATAAAATATATAAAATAATAATATTAAAATATTATAATAATATTATAAACATTTAATATAGTAATATAACAATAACCATAATACTTTTACAAGTCGACACAGAATGATTGTGTGTAAGTTAAATATATTATCTAGAAAAACATCAAAATATATAGTAAAAATTTCGATCCTCTTCTTGGATAACTTTCTTGGATTTACATAAATTAATTAGCGGATATAGATTAATTAGCGATTACATGAATAGAATTAATTCTAAAGGCATTATTATATATTTCATGATTTTATTTTACACTGAAATTTACAATAAATAAATAAAATATGCAATTCTTGATATCTTTCGTAGTATTTCTTTAGATATTATTTTCACATCGCTTCAAAATACGAACAGTTTTCTTACTAAACATGTCGCGTTAATTTTACAATTTTATACTTCGTCAGATAAACACCGTTCCTCTTCAAGTCTTATCATAGTAATTACATTTTCATTATCTCAACGATAGATCAACTAACTCGTTTTCTAAACTTCCATGTGAAACGTGTACGCGAGCAGTTTTAATATACAAGGTGATTCATGTTAATCTTAAGAGGCAAATATTTTTTAACATTATATATTTAACTAAAATACATCAGAATAAAAGTTCTATGATATAGAATCTTCCTCTATACATACAATTTTTATTTGGAATGTTTTTTTGGTAAAATTGTATATTTTTTCGAAATATTTTCCTGTTAAGATTATATTGAATCACTCTATATATATGTATAAAGAGAGGGGAAAAAGAGAAGAGAAGAGAGAGAGAGAGAGCATTTTATTGAATATTTTATATTAGATGGCATTTACTTTTATAAACATTTTCAGAAACTGTGTCACAGTATCGGCGACTAAGTGCACTTATAAAAGTCTGACACTTGTCATGCATGATAACAGTTAAGGAAAATAAAAACGAGAGATTCAATAAAAGATATTTCAATTTTCATTTAAACTCAGAACACGTATTGTCTAGAAAATCTCTTTATGATGTCTTTTAGATATTTTTTAGATCCCAAGAAAGAAATTTAGTCCCAAGAAAGTCTGTATGTCCCAAGAAAAGTCTTTATGACGTCCTTATGACGTCTTTTAGACATGCATTGTTTGGGAAATTTTTGTCTTTATTATTTCTATTATTTACTTAACAACTGGCATTTCGAAAAGATATATTTCAATTTGTACGCAAAGCTAGAAAAGCATTAAAAGCATTGTGATTAATGAAGGACTGCAATATTTTACTAAAATGAAATAGTGTATAAAGTATACACAAATAAAGTACACACACAATAATGATGTGCAGGTGTGCATAATATCGCAGTAAATATATTGACATTCCTGACATCGCGCTTTTGTCAAAGAGATCGATATTCCACTCAGGGACTCACGCCAAATTACATGGATTAAAATTTCGGCCTAGTTACGATTATGGTCCGAGGCTACCCAACGGCTTTGATATCGGTTCCAATTCTTTTAGTGATAACGATGACTGTTACAGTGTACATAATTACTGCAAACCGAAAAGAATCGAAAAGGATCGAAAGCTAAACGGACCCGATAATCATTACGGTAAAAGAAACCAAAAGTTGTGTTTAGCCTCGGATCATTATTCGGTTCAACTTTTAGACCCGAGTTTCCCGATTCTACCTGCCACAATTGGACCTGGTTTTAGACTCTAATTGTGGCAGATAGAATTAAGAACTCAGACGAAAAGTGCAAAATATGTCTAGGTATCCATTGACCTATTCAATGTTAATTTTCACTTCTTTTTTTTCTTCGTAAATTTTTCAATGTAATTTAAAAGACAGAAAATCTTCCAGAAAATGTTTCTATTATACGCTTTGAGGAAACATCAATAGAAGAAACATTAATCTTTTTTCTTTAAAGCAAACAGACTCATAAATTTATGATTTCTTAACTGCCACCATGTGTGACAGATGGTAAACCTTTTAGAGTTGCCCTTGGTCACCGACACTATAATCGGGCACCATAGCAGGTATTTATAGTTGATTCTTATATTCAAGACTATTAAGTATAATCTTAAAATGTCACAAATCCGGGAGCAGCGGAACACAATAAGCGAAGTATGCACGGCAGGGGGTCACCATTTTTTAGATGCACCTAATGCTGCATATATTGTAGTTAATTAAATTGAAATATATTTTTTCAATAAGTTGCGATATACATAGAAGTCGTGAATTATTATTTGGACTATGCAATGATATTATAGATCAAATAGTTGTGACTCTTTTATGCAAATATTAAATACTTACTAATATATATACGTAAAATTTTATTAATAAATTTTTAATGAAATTTTTATATATGTTTTATACACACACATAAACACACACACACACACACACACACACACACACACACACACACACACACACGTGTATGTGTGTACATATATATAGAGCGGTAATTTAAATATTGCAGGGGCTCCGAATAGCTTAGCATTGCTCCTACATGAACCAATTAAAGATCTGCATTAACATCTTAAAATATTACTCAAGAAGTCTTAAAATAAAAACGGACTATAAATACCAGCCTATGACATAGTTTCTTTAAACATTTATAAAAATTAAATACATCTCTAATATAAAATTTTGATGCAACATTTAATATATTTTCTTAGAATGCATAACCTTACTTAATTATATTATATAATATGCTATTAACATATTCAAAGACACGGTAGGGTCTCGACGCTAAGAGGACACATATATATGTCAAAATTATAATTAATATATATTATATATATTTTATATGTAACATATATAAGTATAATTACATCCCTATAAAATGAATTAAACAACACATTTTTACTTTATATTATTATATATCTAGATATGCATAGCATATCACGACACGTGGACATAACTTCAGAAATAAATTCAGGATATAAAAAATAAAAAAATTTTTTATATAAACATTTATTTTATCTGATTTTGTTTCCGAGTTACAGATGTTTTGGTGTTTCATTAATTCTCATTACAAATAAACCATAAAACTCATACTGGCAGATAAAATGTAAACGTGTCGAACTGTTTCCCTTTTCGCAAGAAACTCACCGCAATAGGCAAGAATCGCCAGTCAAGTCCGCAAAGTGCAAAATATGTCTATTTTCGGAACTCGTGTCCTCGCGAATGCGTGCTCTGCGTGCGTAACACGCTGCGTGTTTTATCAAATACGACACGCGGTCCGTTTGATAAGATTCGAGTAAGGAAACGGCACTCACGTTGGATTCTCGATCAGCGATTAATCCTATAGGCTGACGAAAAACATCCACAAACATTTTTCTTTTTATTATTCGATTGCGACACACGAAAAATTAAAACAGCTGACGTCACTCAAGCGGAGTACAAGTCATCGTGACATCAAAATTGCTCCAAAACGATTCTTACAAGTCACTTTTTAAGTCAATTACAATTTTAACGTTATCGTGACTTGTTCTATACTTGGACAAATTCTTTCAAAAACAAAAATGTTGTAACTATAGTTATATATAATTCTTAAGTCTAACTGAACGTGTTAAAAACATTTGCAATCTGCTTGACAATTATTAATAAAATATAGTGAGTAGAATCGAAAACTAATTTCTCTCCAATTGTATTATTTTTTCACGATGACGAAACTTTATATCTTCGATAATAAGTGTAAAATGAGTCTATAAGTAAACATTTTATACTCTATGTTTTATATTTAAATTTTAAATTTCTATATTTAATTATAATTAATAATATTCTATATTTTTAGTTTTTTATTTAAATTCTTTCTCTCTCTCTCTCTCTCTCTCTCTCTCTCTCTCTCTCTTTCTCTTGAGTGGCATACATGACAATTCTAAAGAGAACATATATATATTATAATTTAATTCATTTATTATCTAAAAAATGTATTATCTAAAAAATGACAGAGCGTGCAAGAATATTCTAACATTTTAAGAATCGGAACTTTAATTAGCGCTTACGTAAAAATTTCATTGATTTGACACCCGTAGCCAATGGTAGTGTGAACGCAATCGAATGTACACATTAATTGGCAGGTCTCGCTGGCAACTGCCAGATCGGAACACGAAAGGAGGCCAGGCGTGGCGAAGGAACAATGCGATTTACCTCGCACTTGCAAGTTCAATACTGATTACTCATCTCGCGCCTCGCGCATCGGACGTCTGGATTATGATTATCATCCTCTCACGGCACACTTTCTAAATGCAACGATGCCTGCGGCTTCCTCCCAAGACTCCGAATCGCGAGCCCGGAACGTGCTTCGGATCATGGCTACATCGAAGCCTAAAAGTCGAGCAGTTGGAGCGACGTATCTGGAGCACCGGGTGATCGTCAGAATTTAGATTCAGCGACACGGAGAGATCCACCCGAGAGAGAGAGAGAGAGAGAGAGAGAGAATTTGAATAGAAAATATAGAATCAAAATATAAAATTTAAAATACAAAATATGCAATATAAAATTTCATTTATCGGTCCATTTTATACTTATTATTGAAAATATAAAATCCCTATCTCTATTTACCAGAGAAGTCACGTCTTCCGGTTTCAATTTTCCAGCTTGCGATTCAGAAATTGTTCTTATCAAGAAAAATCGATGTTAGGCCGATTAAAATTTAATGCCCGATATGCTGAATATGCATCAAATAGATTTGCTTACAATTAATCAATTCTAATGAAACATAAATTCGCAAAAAATTTATGTAATCAGTTCTATGAAGTGATCTAGATTGTTGCCAGCGTTATTGTATTACGATAACTCGTTAGCAGCGCGCGTTACTGCTAACGAGTTATCAATAAGAATACTTCACGATCAGACGATAGCTGCGAGAACCTTATACGTTTGACCCATGATTAGACGTGGCATTATAACCAAAGGAGATGCAAGTATCAGTCACGATATGCATAACTTATCGCGCAATAGAGAAAATAGTATATGAAAAAAAAATGCTCGCTTGCAATTATAGATAAAGCAGTGAACGTTACTTGAGCAATATCGGAAAAGCCAAGAATTAATCTAACCACGATTCTAAATTGAAAATTGTGCAAACATTTTTTTATTTCTCGACGTGTGCCACGCTCAGATCGATCAATCAGCAGTTTCATGATATAGCAAATGTCAAATTTAGCGACTTAGTCATAAGTTTTATATTTAAAAAATGTATCCTTTGTTTAAATTGCAGCTGAAGCTAAATTAAAACGAAGTAACAAAACCAATGGCGTACCAATCGCAATGTCGGTTATCAGCCCACTTTCTGCCTCTTGTCACGCAAGTTGCGTGATCGGTTTAAAACTTTAAATCTGATTAGTTAAGAATTGCATGTTCTCTTTTTAATTAAAAGAGAATACAAAAACTTTATTCCCTACTTGTGTAAAACACATACAACAAATACTACGAAATTGATTCCGTTTAATTTATTAAAATCAGAACTTAAATCTGAAATATCGCGTTCCTTGATTTAGCTTGTATCAGGGAACGGGACAGACGTCGCGACATCCAAGGTGGAGTATCGTTGACTAGCGCGAACGCGAAGAGAAAGTTTAACACCTCCGCGTCCTTCTTCTCTTTGCCACGAGACTCGCCGCAGTCCTTTCTATCGCGGGAAATAAAATGTGTTGGTCGAGAAAAAGAGAAAAAGAGAAAGAAAGAAAAAGAGAGAGAGAGAGGGAGAGAGGTGACGCCAAAAGAAAGTTGTTGCATCGTTATCGCGCCACGGTGGTTTTCACCTTCGCCTGGCCTGACCTGATAAACTCATCAAAGCCAAAGTAATAAACTTTTAATTATATTGTACACGGAAAAACGATTTTGCTGAAAATTTAGCTAAATATAGGTGTATATTTGAAAATAAATTGTTGGAATAATTATAGAGCATTATAGGATGCTCAAACATAATAAGCAATGCTGCAAAAATGCTTTTAACATTTTAGCAATCAGTTTGAGCGTTCTACATAACCATTTTGATTATATAACAAAATTATTTTCAAAACGTCTAACTAAATTTTTACATATTTTAGCAAAACCGTATATGTATTATGCCGCATTGCCATATTTTATCACATAAATTATAATATGTTAATACGTTAATTAATTGTTATATGGAATATCATAAATAAAGAAGTAATAAATAAAGTAATAAATAAAAAAGTCATAAATAAAGAAGTAAAGGGCAAATATAATTGCGAGACACAACATAAAAATTCTGACATTTGTCTTCTTAATTCTATAATCTTTTCGAAACATCCTAAACTAATCATTCAATTTTACGAAACCGAATAATCTCGCTTCTAAGCGCAAATAAAAAACTGCTGATTCGAACTTGAGAATTCTAATTGTATCTACAATAATATTATTTATTCTACGTGCGCTATATATTTCGCAAGTTTTATTTACAATAATTGTAAAAAGTCATTGTAGACAATTCCAAAAGTGTTTTGTGAGTCACTAAACAATTGGCAGAAAATACATTGCATAGAAAAGATGATTTTGCAGAAGTATTTAAAAATTTAACTAGATACAAATCCGAAAATAACTTTTTGAGTCATCAAAATAATTATGTAGGACACTCAAACTGGTTGCTAGAATGTCAAAACTTTTTATAATATTGTTCTTCATGCTTGAGATTCTCACATAATATTTTGACGACCCAACAAAATTATTTTCAAATCTGTGTCTAGCTAAATTTTTAGATACATCATCAAAATCATTGTTTCCGTGTTCCGTGTAAGACACTCAAACTAATTGCTAGAATTAAATTTTTTATATCATTGCATCATATATAATTGTACTTGAGTTTCTTACATAATTATTTTAATGATCCAACAAAATTATTTTTAAATCTATACACTTGGTTAAATTTGTAAATATTTCAGTGAAATCGTTCTTTCTGTGCAGAGTTGATGATATAAATCTGTTTAGAATTTATAATTAGTTAATTGTATTCTTTATGTTATATTCGCAAATGTGAATTATGTTATTGAAAAAATTAATATTCATTCATCATTACGCATAATTAAGCATAATAATGAATCAGGAACCGATAAAATTTGCATAGGCCTCAAGGATATAATTGAACGGTAATTAAAAAAGCGATATTTCATAAGAAAACTGCCCTATCCGATCAAATACATTTGTGCAAATTTAGATAGCAAACATTGCATCATTGCCTTCACTCTGTGTATTAGCATACGCTAAAGTACTGTCGTTAACAAACAAACACTCGGCTGACAAGCGTACATGTCACCGATTATTGAGCAATAAACGCAACGGTTCGCATGCGTTAAAATAGACAGACATCAACGATCGATGACAATTTTGCCATGCACGTGGCTTTACGTAACTTATGCCAATTTCAACAGTTTTATCTGTGACAAACAAAACTGCGCGTCGTTTTTAATGAAATTGCAAATCCTCGATAACGAGCGTTTACATACACACACGCCGTCAGTTATTAATGCGTCGTCGTTATCGTTAATGCAAAATATAAATAAATTGTAAAAACTATGAATGATATTATGCGTGTGTGTGCGCGATTGCGTCAATGCGACATCGCGTCGTGACGCACTCGCATTTTAAAATGCAACGTAATATCAATATGTAGCGGTAAGAAACGAAAGCATGCAGTGTTATCCTTAATTCAATAATTGATATACAATAGAGAATTTTTGCAATAACGTGAATCCAGATACGGTGAACGATAAAGGTGAACGATCACGTTATCTTTTTCTTAATTAGTTGTTAAGAAGAAGCTAACCTGATCTTAGCGTTCACTGTATCTGGATAAATTGCAAAAACTCCCTAATAAGTATAAAAAATATTCGCACAGATAAAAATCTTTTTAAAAAATCTTGTTTTTAAAAAGTGAACATTAAATAGTAATTTATTAATAAACAATAAAATAGATAATATTTCTCAAAATTATTTTAAAAGGACGTATAATAATTAAAATATATTAATTTAATAATAAGCAAAAATAAAACATTAAATTGTATTGTTTGGACGTACAAAAAATATTTACATATTTGAGAAATTTTATAGCTTTTAAAATAACAAATAAGTTTATTTTCGTGAAACCCTTTTGTTTATACATATTAGGACAACGTAGTGCAGTTAATAAATGTTAATTAATGTTCATTTCTACAAAATAAGGCTTTTTTTTTTAAATCATCTCTGTACAAATATTTTTTGCATTTATTATAAATATCGAAAGTAATTGGAAAATAAATTTTATTTTATACTGCGTGTACGCCGAATCAGATGCAATTACAAGATACAGCTAATTGCTATAACGAAAGAGGAAGGAAAAGTGTTTATGAAAACAATTTATAGACACTGCTGCATTTTATTAAAATATTATTACGATTTCCTCCATGTTGTATATCGTACTACTGTTTAATACCCGCTGAATTTAGTTTTTTATTTTGTATTTCGCAACGCTTTCTAAATCTGATTTTATTCATTCCAAAGCAGTCTGAATGTTTCAATTAGGAAATTTAAAATCATCGATTAAAGAATAAATTAGACAGTAATTTCTTTCACAATATTTACGTAATTAAGAAGAACCCAGGAACTCTTAGGATTAATGTACCTTTCGGATGCCATTGAGACATAGAGACCATCAGATCGTTACTGAATCGTTGCAAAATTTCTATGATTCATAATCGCCATATGACATATATCCAATTAACGAAAGAAAGGCACCAGATATCTTATCAAATCAATTTTAACGTGACAACAGACTAAATGTGTATATATATATATATGTGTGTATATATATATATATGTATAATCCCAACATAGCGCTTATTTTGTCCGCGAGATTCTCGCGGCCGATCGTTCACCTCGAATCTCCTCGTATCTCGGGGGCAAATTCAATCAAGTTGAACGACCAGGCAGCCGTTCATACGGAGACCGTTAATAAGAGGCGACCGTGAAAGATAAATTTAAAACGACCGACGTCCATGACCCGCATAAAAATTTCTTATACATCAGCTAATAGAACGAAGGTGCGCGTTGACAAATCGACTGCCAAGGTGCTCGTATCTTCTCTCGGTTTTTTCTCGAAACATTTCTTTTTTCTTTTAACCTTCGGAATTAACGTCAAAATCTATAACGTTAATAGCATAGATATTATAATAGTATAAAGCATAGATTTTTCTGAAAATCCATTTAAAATCCATTGCTTTGAAATCCATTTAATTTATGTTAATTAAAAGGAATTAATAAATTTGAAGGGATTAAAATGACATGATGACTATATATAAAAAGGAATGTGTATGAATACTAAATTTTTTAATAACAATACTTCAAATTTGCAAATGCAAAGAGTATAAGTGAATAAGTTGTAAATAAGCAAATCGTCAGCACTATACAAATAAAAAAAACGATTTTGCTGAAATATTGAAGAATTTAAATAAATACAGATCTGAAAATAATTTAGATGAGATTAATTTAGATGAAAAATAATTTAGATGAAAATAATTTAGAGTTATCAAAATAATTGTGTGGAAAATTCAAATATGATGAGCAATGCTGTAAAAAAAATTCAATATTCTAACAATCAGAGCTTAAGCGTCCTACATACTTAATTTACCTAATCTACCTAAATTTTTGGATACTTTAAATATTTTAATAAAATACTTTCGTAAAATATATATATATTTTTTTTTCCGTGTTCAGATAATCACACGCGTGTTGGTGTCATTGACAACTATGAAAAGAAATTTTGAATAAATGACAATCTTTTGTTATGTAAAAATATGTTAACAATCCAAGCCGAGGGTCTTGCGATTACATCTGGGAAAATCAATTATCGATTTTCTCGCCGGTTTTAACGTGAATCAAAATTCAGTCTAACGTGCAGTCTAGAATCCAGCGATGATGACGACAACATCTTGATCTTGCCCGCATCATGTGCAAAGAAAGTCTTTGATAAATTGGTGAAATAGCTTCGATCGAGGTCAACATATTAATATACATATATTGAATTAAAAAAACGTGTGAGATTTAATGATATAAAAATATGAATTCACTTAAAATTGGCCTACATAGACAGTTTTGCTGAAATATTAAAAAATTTTGGACACACAGATTTGGAAATACTTTTGTTGAACTATCAAAATAATTATGTAGGGCACCCAAGCTGTTGAAATTTTTTGTAGCATTGCTCATTATGCTTGAGCTTCCTATACATATAATTATTTTGATGATCTAATAAAATTATTTTCAAACCTATATATAGATATATTTAGCTAAATATTTCGAAATCATTCTTTCCATGTAAAAACCTTTCTGTTTTTGGAAGTTTCTCGGTTAAAAGTTTCTTAATTTACAATGCTTTTTTATAGCTTTATTTTATCTAATATCAACATCATATTATGAAGTACGTTTATTCATATTTCAGAGAATACAAGAAAAAAATATAAAAAAGGCTCATACAAAAAAAACTGTGGAAAGAAACTTTTTGCAGTTTTTCTTAAATTCTTAAAACTTAGTTTTTCGACTTGTTTTTTTTAGCCACGTGAAGCTACGTTTTTTTTTCAACTCAACATTTGCGAAGAGAAAGCAGGTGACTGCTGAAGAGATAGTATACATATATATCAGATACCGTTCGTGACTTCGTACCATCGGAAATCGTTTAGCAATTTCGTTCTTTAATATATAGAGTAAACGTCATTATCAGGCTTCAGTATCGCAATTGTAACGTAAAATCTGCGTTTTCTAGATATTTTGTTGATTTTCAGGATCGAAACTTTAACCGATTTGGATATTATCAAGATTTTCTTTAATTGATTCCAAACACACGCAGAAAGCGTATCAAATTTAGGTTTGTTTCCTAATATAAAATTCTAGGAATTTGTTGCGAAACTAGCTGATATGAAAATAGTCCTCGTTATTTCTTAGTCATACGATTACTTAACATACATTTTCGGATATAATTATTGATTGTTTACTGTTAAGTGAATTTTCTGACTCGTTGTTAACAACTCAAGGTAAGACTTACTTAAGGCTAGATATAGTGCAAAAAACGAACTACGTTAATAAATTTTGCAGTCAACGATACGTTTTAGATATATAAGTAAATATAATAATTAATGCAATATTCGCGATTTTTTTTTTTTCAAGTAAATTCGAAATAAAATTTCGAGGAACTTTTGCGTATATTTATGAAATAAACAGATAATATCGCAATTACAATTATTTATTTTAAGTAAAACTAAACTTTAGAAAAAAAGAGACTTTAGAGAGAAAAAGAGATTATTAAGGATAAGACCGTGTAAATGATATACATAAATATAAAGAACGCCAATAATCAAAGTTAGATGTTATGAATATAATACATATTCTTAATTTTTAAATTTAATTATCTCTAAAATTGTTATTGTTTCCCCAGCGAAAACGTCTCTATTGTTATTTTGTCCTTAAAAAAAAAGAGCAGCAACGAGATGATGTATTATGAAAGCTTCTGAAGATTTATTTCGATTAGGTAACGCTTTCGATTTTCCAAACTATGTGGCTATCGCCGATTTCTCCCAGCTCCTTATTCTTCTCTTTAATCCGACGTGGGCGTGAGCATTGCATCAACGGAAAGTATTTGTCAACATGAATCATAAAATAGACGTATCACGAGACCGGATTTTCATTAAAACACAATTGTCATCATTAAGGCTATGGCATACAAAAAAACTTAAGTAATTAGACGTAAGAAGTAAGCAAATAAATATTTTGGATTTTCTTTTATTGCTTTCGTATCGTCTTAAGTCTCTACCCCCTACAATGATTAATTGATTCGCTTACTGTTCATATCTTACTTTACGTTGTTTTGTGTGCCATAGCCTTTAATCAAACAGGTTTATTGTCATTACTATTATGTTCCCAATGAAGTTAAGCGTTATCGATGTAATATCACGTATCGCAAACACCCACTCACAAATGAGGTTGCAATCATGATAACAATAATCTGATCAATATATAACTCGAAACAATAGTGATTGTTATCACCTACCTTTGGATTTAAATATGTCCCAACCTAATTCCTTATCTAATCTAGCCTGCGAACGAACCGCAGAGTGCAGCCATACTAAAATCACTGCGGTTGTTTACACACTCAATAAATATATTGTAGCGTGCGCGCGCGCGCGTATTCCAGGCTATCGTAAAATGAAATTTCCAGAGATGGCACTTTTGTAAATTCCATGTAATCACAAATACTAAAATTATCAATGAGACAATGCGATTAGAAATAAAATCGAGAATCGATCGGAAAAAACGACTCGAATTACTGGAAGAACCGTCTATGCATTTAATTGTCACGTTGCGACGAAAAAAAAGAATAGAGGAAATTAGAGCTTGAGTATAATGATGTCTCTAGAGAATATCATTAACATGTGATTTCTACGGTAATCATTTATGACTGCTGTCTGATTTTTCAATGATTGCTTTTAATGAAGGTCATCAGTGATTGACCCCTGTTATCGTGATTTTTTAAAACGTTTATAAGAAAAAAATGTCATCTAATATAAAATGTTTAATGATATAGACAGCTAAATATAAAAAGTGCGCTATTAGCCTCGCATGGCATTATAATCTTATTTAATCGTATTACATAATATTTTAACATTATATGCTTATGAAAATCCTACTGCGGGGCACACAATAAAACATACAAAACTCACTGGCAGACGTATTAAATAACCATTAGAGCGAGCGTTGAGTTAAAGAGAAATTTCACGAGAACCGCAACAGTGCGCCAGATTTTATTTGTTCAAAAACATCGTCTCCAAAATTGGATCAGGAACGAATTGGAGATGTTTTATTTGGATATTTTTCTTTGGCTAAAAACGATTAATGATTTCCAACGAACCAACGTTGTAATTTCGTGCTGACGATGAACAATTTAGGAATAAAACACGTGAGAGACGAGAGCACTTAGTAAAATCTCGTAGACGTTGATTCGGCTGAGAGATTTGGAGCGCTTATAACCATTTTTGCCTTCTTCTTAATGCTCGAGGATTAAAAAATCTGAAACTCGAAATAATCTGCCTAAACCTTGTCCAAAAGCGTTTTCAGCACTAACACCCACCGAATCATCATTATCCAAGCGAAGAACCTCATTTAACAGTTGCTGTTCATATAACGGTTTCTCTCTTCCTCGTCGTTCGTTTTCTCCTCGGTCACGTCGTTGCGTAACCTCCTTTATGCATACACACGGTGACATTTTTTTAGTACAGCCAGCCTCGTATATCTGATGACATTATAACTATCAGAGGAACAAGAAAACGCAGCAAAGCCCGCACAAGTTTTTAGAGCTAACGCATGCGTAACGGAAATACGGAAGTAAAAGAAAAATGCTAATCCGACGAGAGTCGAATCTTATTTTTTTATCAGAAATTTCAGGGACTGTATTATCATTTACGACGAGTGTATTATTTGTTTATTAACCTTTAGGTTACCGCAAAACTGAAAATCAGAGAAATGTCAGGAAAATCGAAAACAGCCAGGGAAATCAGCGAAAAGTCAGGGAATTTTGCAAAATTTTCTGGAAAATTAAAATTCTTGGCTTTAAAGAAATTTGATATACGTATATCACACACAGTATTGGAATCAGCTTAATAATTAAATGCAAGCAGTGTCAGCAACATTAATAGTAATTTAAATTGCTAAATTGCTCTCTTAACAAAATATTCGACAATTTTCAGAACGAAAATACAACAAAATTCGAAACATTGTAGAAAGATCAAGGAAAATCACGCAATTTTCTCTGGAAATTAGAGGAAAGTATAGAATTTAAAGATGACGAATTTATGACAACCTTGCTTTAGAAGGAGGGTCTATTTAAAAAATTTTATAGCTTTTCCTTGAATAAGTTTTAAGCCTACGGTACATGATGCATTTTTTCGTGCTGACTTTCGATTATAATAAATTACTAAAAATTCTGCATTCTCTCTGTGTGCAATCTAATTCAGTTATTTACTAAAACGCAAGTAATCCAAGCAATTCTAATATTTTATTAAAATGTGAAAAATCCAGCAAGAAAAAAAATGCGTCGCGTATCTTAGGCTTTATTATAATTTATTGTATTCGAAATATATACACTGTTCAGCGCCAATACAGTGACTTTCCATCTTGTAAAGATTAATTCTTTCGATTAATTTTTGTCAATTCTCAAATATCAACGAATTTTTCATGCTTGTTTAGCCTATTGTCCCCGATAGTCTAAAGATCGAGGCGGGCTCGACAGTCGAGAGATACGGAAAGCATTTGCTAAACCGTACGACAATATGGGAAAAATTGGCGACGTGAAAATTTATCGCAAATCGCGTTGCAGCTGTGCTAATGAGATAGAGTCGTCAACGTATTTATCGATGAGCGCATTGTACCTCGCGAATCCGATCGTTATCAGCACGCAGGCACAACGGCTAATGAAATACGCACGTGGAAAAAAACAACGTATTCGAAGTTCACCCGTCGCAGCATATCTCATACAAAGCGGAAATGCGCGTGTCAATGTTTACGACCGATCGGTTTACGGACTTTGACCGACGAAAGGAACAATGCTTTTTAATTACGCGCCGAGCCCACTCGACACGTGGACAAACGCCACTGAAATTCTTGCCGTTCACAATCGCACGCCTACCTGCCTACTAGACCTTATCGTCTAATTGTCGATACAAATAACTTGATGGACTGCTTAATTGGAAATTCAGCAGAAAAAAACGGCTTTACAACTATTGTAAAATTCTTTAATACATGTAATTGATCTTGCCTTTAGTTCCTTAGAGCTACTATATCTAAATCATAAGAAAAGAGTATATTACGTATACTTTTTAAAAAAAGATGGTCCGGGAACGAAAGGAAGGTATATTTAATAAAATAAAATTTCCAAAACATAATTTTTATTGATAGTTCTTATTAATATAATCTTATAAATATAATTTTATTAATATAATTCCATATATATAAAATTTTAATCAATAGTTAAAAGTTTAACAACCTCAAAAAGGCTACATGTATTCTTGAAAAATTGATACTCTTATCCTCACTGAGTTTAAATATATAAACCAACCTTTTTTTTTATTTTACGGTAGTTGCAAAGTAGTTTTTTTTTCTTGACAATCAAATGTCTCGGCGTGAATGGGCAATAATTATTCGAAGTTTGATAACTTTTTTTCTAGTTTTTTTTCGATATAAGCAAGCTGACAAGAATTAAGTACACAGTCCGACAATGTATTCTTCTTTATTCGTCCTTCCTTCAATCTTTTTTCTCTTCCGAAGAGAAGACACACAAGTCAGACTTAATAGCGCGAAGCCGTCAGCATCGTCGAGACCGAGGAATGTCATTATCCAGAATGGACAGGCAACCTTGTCTTGCAACGCATTTTTGAAAAACACGCTGCTATTTACAGGACAGTATACGTGGCTTGTAAAAGCGTCATCATGATGTCGCGGGATGGGATGGAAACAAGGAGAGGGCCTTCGACTTTCCACGTAAAAAATCCTACGGCCAACGCTCGCCAACAATTTCATTCGCAACGCGACGCCGCGATTCCTTCGCACAAAAAGACAAAGAATACCTTTGAATCAGGCCGATTCGCCATTTTCCGTGTTTAGACCAAGAATCGGCAAATTGCGATCCACGAACTAAGAACACTTTTTACATTCTTAAATAATTGAAAAAACCAGAGAAAAATATCTCGCAACACGTGAAAATTAGATAAAATTTTAATTTTAAAGCCTCTTACACAATTAGTTTCAAAGCTTAAAATATTTTATTTTAATTAAAAATTATAATTAAATTAAAATATTATAAAAATTTCAATTTTTATTAATTCTCTAATTGCAATCGTATTTTTACTCCCTCCGTCTACAATTTAGGTCCTTTTAGCACAAGTGAAATTTTACTCTCAAATTTCTCTAAGATGAAAGAGATCCGGTTCCTCCTCCTAAGACTTAAAATATCTTGTATATTAATTTGGATAATGTAATAGAGATGTCGAAACTCTGAATTTTTCTACGTTTTTTGAAAGTCTAGAACAGTAGAAAAAAAACTTGGATTGGATAAAAGACCCAGATTGCAGACGGGACATATAAATCAAGATTTATATATTTTTATAAATATTATAAATTAGTCGTTTATAGAAAAGATTTGCCGATTCCTGATTTAGATGATTCCCTTAACGCCAAGAGACAGTTTCTAAGCCGAGGTATTTATTGGGAGCGGAGGGAAAAATATTCCAAATAAAAGCACACAGAAACAATGCTACATATATTTCATAATCAACATATATTTACGTTCAAAGCTGTATGACAATGTCTTTATCCTGAATTGGGCGTTCGTTGGACACTCCTCCTGTGAACAAAATGTGGGACGCACTCTTCGTTGCTTTGAGAAAGTCTTAAGATGACCTATTTTAAGAGCTATTTTAAGACTTATGTGTATATCACTGGAAGAAACAAACGTTGAAACTTGAGATTATCAGATTTCATTCGATCAGGTTGAGTGTCCAATGAGCTTTCTTCTATGATCCTCACCAAGTTGGAAATCTTGTGACTTTCAGGGTTAAACTATAGTATTGCGGCTATATCAGGATTACTGGTAAAATCATAACGCGCGTGCCGCGTTACTGTGACCGCGATTCGATTCATGCTCACAACGTTTATGAGCATCATTTGTCATTGTTTAACATTTGACAAACAATAAGGACGAAATGATTTTTAAACATGAATCGAACCGCGACCTGTACGATGAGACGATTCTACGGAATCTGTAGTGAGATCATAATCAGCTGGCGCGATTGCGCCTCGTACTTTCTTACTTTACTTTTCATTATTCAATCACGTCGCTAATTGTCCGTCAAGCTTTAAAAGATTGATGGCGATGAGTAAAACTTACTGATTTCGGTTTCCAGCCCCGTTGTTTTCTCCGTCGTTAGTTTTAAAGTATCGCAAAACTCGCCTTGTAGTCGATTTTCACGTTAAAATTTAAAAAAAAACGAAACGCCAAAAGAAATTTTACTCGTCGCTGATGCTACTTATAAAATTACGGGTTATAAAATTACGGTACGCGAGGATAGAAAAATATATATAAATACATATTGTACAAGGTAATACTATCGTTACAAAATCCGTTGTGTCTCCATATTACTTAGACGCGATATTTACATTTAAATATTACATTCGTTATCGCAACAGACAATTCTGCCGTTACATGATTATTAACGGGATGATTATTAACGGATGATTATTGCGAGCGATGAAGTATGAAGATTGTCGATATATAAAAGCGCTGGCAGTCTCTCTCGTGAGAGTATTATTCACATATGTATATATATCTATTATTATACGCTCAATCGTTATGACGACTCGTCGTGTTTTCGTCGAAAACTGATAACAAGCAAAGCGCGTGTATCACACACATGGCCGATATACGTAACAGTACGTGGCTCGCAAACTTTGTTTGCCGGAATATCGCACTTGGTAGCACATCTAAAGAGAAAACCTTGCGGCTGATAACACTCAGGATATCAGTAATAATATAATTCCGTATATCTTTCTGCGTCTATTTGCACAAGAAATTCGGTCGACATCTATTCGACCGCACGAATATGCGCGCACATGTCAAAGAATGTCATTTTTGTAAAGAGAAACATTATGCTTCTCATTAACTTTCAATAAGTTTTAATGAATTTTTAACAACGCAATTAAACGCAACGAGGACAATTTTAATCGGAGAATAAAATTAATCAATGAATCAATTGAAATTAAATTACGAAATCCGTGAGTTGAATATTTTCGTTATATTCTTTTCACAGTTGGCGAGCCACGTTAACGGATAGTACTCGGCGTCATGACCTCGTTCAAGAAAAATCCACGGTCATCTCGAGTGGAATTTAAATACGGATCATCGGTAGAAATCAAACAAGAGGCACTTACCAACCAGCATCAATGACGCCGCTCATCCTCTTCGCGGGAAACAAAATCAATGATGTTGAATGAGGAATGAATGATAAGATGGAACATGCATAATAGGATGGTAAAGTGATACGTTATATTGAATAACGAAGGCATACGTATCCATGTTAAATACGTAGATTTTCACGAATATACACATTTTTGCGAGTACAAAATTGCGCTCCATAATGCAATATATAATATATGTACAAAGTATATATAAAACGCTTATGAAAATTACGTATATACAATACAAAACACATACGAATATATATATAAAAATGCACATCGGAGAAAAATAAAGTTTGAAAGAAATTAATAGTCGAACATAATTAATGTTTGAAATGTAAAGAGTCCAATCAGTAAATCGATCGTCGTTCAGTTAGAAAGTAAAATTAGTTCGAGATAAAGTTTTAAAGTAATATCAGATCGATAGCAGTTAAGTAAAAAGTGTAGTATTTAGCGATAGTATAGAGTAGTACATAGTAGAGTAGTATGAAAAGTACAAAGAGTATGAAAAATAATAAATAGATTTAAAGTCTCTGATAAATGTTCGACTGCGCGTAGTCCGTTATAAATTTCTCCGTGATTGTCAATTATTATCAACTTACAAGCTGTATGTTACGTTTGTGTTATGTATTGTGTGCGTATATGTGAGTACAATCGCGTCCCTTATCATCAGAGGCGAACGTGGGGACGCAGGAACGCACGTGAGGAACGCATTGCACTATATGTGTAATATCACAGATTTCACCCCTGGAAACGAACACTAGGAAAAAAAACGCGGTTCTTCTTGATTTATATTTACAAATTAGTCCAATAACACGCGCTCCCTGTCGCGACATTATTTCACCGCGAACTACTGCCAAGACTATCGAATAGTTCTTGTTCACGTAGATGAGTCTTTTCTCGAGATGGCGATTTAATCTAAGATTTTATCTACCAAGCAAGAGACTGCTGCCACTCGTATTGAGCCTTTCGCAACACTAAATCCATAACGACCCGGGCGTCTTCGATGGAATTATGTGTCTCTTCCTGTATTTTCCGGTTGAGCACTTTCCGCGCCAGAGTCTTGAGGCCGTTACGATATGGCAAGCCGAGGTAGTGCGGGAACATCACACTGGTGTCGACGACGTTCTTGTGGATCAGGCGCAGCGCTTTGAGGTCGTTTCCGAGACCGTGGCCCATTAGAATCGTCTCGGCGTGGATGAAATTGAGCAGGTCGTTCTGCACCTCCGGGAGAGTCTTGGTGACGTTAAACATGTCTTCTTCCGTAATGCCGCTGAACTTGGTGTTGAAGTCGATGATCTCAGCGCTCGGCTTGACGAGCGTGTCATACACGACCTGGCCGTACAAGTCGACGAGGCTCACTCTGGCGAGTTCCAAACCCTGCAGCGTGAAGCACATCTCACAATCCATCGCGTAGATGCCGTAGTTGTTATCGTGTAGGAACATTGGAGACGGCATGGTGTGCACATATCCCGCGAAGGGTCCATTGATTCCGGGGACGAGGCCAGTCCATACATGTGTCTTCCATTCAGCACATCCGCGCGAAAATCTGGCCTGGTTGCAGCACGTCCAATACCAGCTGTCGTTGGTCATGCGGTTGTACAACTTGCCACAGTGGTAAACGCAACGTTCCGCGTTCAGATACTCGCCGTTCTGATCGGCATAGAATACCTTGTAGCATCTGACGCATGTCCTCTCCAACAACCCCGTATTGCCGTTTGCGCCTGATCC
Source organism: Mycetomoellerius zeteki (assembly GCF_001594055.1). Taxonomy (NCBI): domain Eukaryota; kingdom Metazoa; phylum Arthropoda; class Insecta; order Hymenoptera; family Formicidae; genus Mycetomoellerius; species Mycetomoellerius zeteki. Next base: position 898,932 of record NW_017256532.1, read on the forward strand.
TTTTTTCTCCTCTCGACTCTTCTTGTTGATCAAATTGTTCTCGTTTTCATAGTCCGTTTCTTCCAGTCTCTTGTTGGTAGAACAATCCTCGTCTTCGGCGTTTTTGTTGTCCAAACTGCCATCTCTGTCGCAGCTCTTCCTGTGTTCGGAGCTCTGATTGTCCGTACTAGTCTCTCTGTCGGAATGGCTCCCACTATCGCAGCTCTTTTCGCTTTCGGAGCTTTTCTTGTCATCCGAAATACTTTTCTCACTATCTGAGCTGCTTTCACTATCGCATCCTTTCTTGTTTTCGGAGCAGTTTTTCTCGTTTCGATGCTTCGGTTTGTCGGGACTGTTTTCTTTGTCGAAGTTCTTCTCGTTATCGGACGAGCTCTCCTGCTCGGAATTGTCGGACGAGCTGGAATTGCTGTATTGGCCACTATCACTCTCAATCTTGGGGCCTGATGGATATGATACATTGTTTATCATCGCGTAACCCGGAAAGAGAGTCGACTCGATGGGATAGCCATGTTCAAATAATTCCTTCGGTGACAGTGTACATTTGTTGATCGTGGAAGCCAAACAGGTAGGCATATCGTTCAGGAACATCATCTGCCGCTGGCTCTCGTCCGGGATGTCATCGTTGCTGGATGTGTCGCTGGTAAACACCTCGAGCGATGAAGGCTCCTCCGACACCTTACCGACGTGTTGGAAAGAAAACAGTGAAGATCCCCGAGTCCTGCTCCTGGACACTTTTCCTGCTTCTTTATCTTCACGACGTGCGAAGCTTTGCGATTCTCTGCAGTCCGTCTGCAGTGACGAAGATGTCTTCTTCTTGAACTCTTTTTTCTTATACATATGCCCGGAGGACTGGACATGCTTTCTCGTCTCTCGCAAGCTCTCATCTTTATTTCATAGGGACAAACAAATATACGTAAATTACTCCGCAGTCTACATTACTAAAGATGTCCACACACACACACACACATACAGACACACAAACACACACACACACACACACGCATGCAAATCTGACCCTTCTATCTTTCTCTTTCTTTCTTTCTTTAATTATTCTAATTATTGAAGAAATCTCTGTTAACATTCGGTACGGTACAAATAGTTGGTAGGTTGGTACACAATGCGAAAAGATAAGCAAAGTGGATGTCTTATAGTTCAACGAACTCATGCAAGATTGATTCTGAGAGAGATTGAAACCCCGATAGATCGCGTTTAAACGAGATACCATTTCATTCCTTTTAAGACGAGACGATAAGACAGATAAGCGAAATTTATTCACGTGCCAATTTTACGATAATCCGCGCGACACGTATACTTTCATTGTCGTTAAAATCGTGACGAAGACGCTTTCACTTTGTATGAAGAAGACCGTGAATTTTTGGTAAACATGCTGCGAGCGGCCGCGTTGCATGTGTTCTTGACCTAAAAATTATCTTGAATTTTTTCGGCTCCTGACTACACCGACAGGAATGATAAAGGTTGACATAATTTCGTTCGCCACATTTTGTACGTGGGTGTACAGACAGAAAACAGACAGAAATCGGATACGCAATTATCCGAAAAATGTTGCGCGATAAAAGCGAAAGCACGTTCATAAAAAATCCTTTAGAATCGGTTAAATCACTCTCATTTGAGCCAATAGCGACAGTCGGATGGAAACAAAACGCGGAACGTATGTTATAGTATAAAGACAAAGAAGAGCACGAGCTAATAAAACAACAATAGAATTGTTTTTAATAAATGCAGAAATACACTTGTGCAATTCTAAGGAATATTGAGAATAAAAGACAGGAATTCAAGGATTAATGTATCTTCAGACATCGACAGTACACCTGTTGGACTTCTGTTGTTCAGGGTCGCGGAAACAAATGCGATAGTATACCAGTAGATACTCCAATACAGACGAGCGCTCGATACAGATATGCAAGGTAAAGGTAGGGCAAATGTAGGGCCAGGTGAAGTCAGATGAAAGGTGATTCCCAGCAAGAGACACAGCACACTTCTGGTTCCGTAAAGCGCATAATGCGCATGATGATCATTTTAGTCTCGTGTAACATTCGGTAAACAACAAAGATAAAATGATACATCATGCGCATTATGCGTTTTGCGGAACGCCACGGTGTAACACAGTGAATCATTTCGTCTTTGTTCAACATTAGCAAACAATAAGGATTACTACAAACCCAAGTGTGTTAAAAATGACTTCAATATATGTGTTATTTAGTTTTCTGTGTATAAAAATTATATTATACTACACGTTTAAATGCTTTGTATGAAATGCTTTGTACGTTTAAATGTTATATTTGTATGCAATATACACAGTGTGTTGTTTTTACACGGAAAAAAACTAATCACACATGTACTGAAGTCACTTTTTACACACTTGGATTCGCAATAATGTAATGATTCACTATGTGTGTGTTACACTATGTCGTCTGCGTTGCTGGAAAGCACCCAAAGTTAGAGGAAAGGAGAAAAAAAAGAAACGTCACATACGTAATTCGTGCCAGCCATACTTCGTCCGTGTGTTGTTGAGTACGTCGTTCAGCGGCATTGGTGACTTTGTGCCACTCAATTCATAGATGCAGCGATTCGTACTGAGGCAGATCATAGCAAGGGAAAAACATCCGAACGACTGTTGCTTTCGCGACGATACGTATTCGTGAATAATTTCGGAAAGACGAGTCGCGAAGTACGTCTTCACGGCGGCGCGTTGTTTTTATTCGCACCCGCGTTATCTTGTGCAAACGCATGATATTTCCGCCCGAACGGAGGGGGCTACCGTTGGCGGGGATCCGAAATTTACATATCAGCTTCCGTGCGGAAAAGAATGATCCGCGACACACGCACAATGCCGCGGCGGAGGCGCGTTCGAGAACAAATACCCGCATCAGGGGGATTGGTCTTTTTCTTGATAGAGCACTCACTCGAATAATGACAGCTGCGTTTATATATGCTTCAATAAGTACCCAAAGCGATGAGTAATCGATTCGTTTCGTATTGTTTTATCCTAAAGCAATTTTGAAATCTGCTCTGATAAGGATCCCCTCAGAAAAATATTATTTCAGACGAATATAATTTAACACTGATTGCGTGAGATATATACAAGGTGTTAATAAAATTCTTGTGCAGTTTTGAACTGCCATAACTCCTTTTTTATTCTATATAATAAAATTAATTTGTGAAAAAAAATTTAAATGGTGAAATAAAATAAATTATTATTGGTTAAAATAGTGATTTAGTGAAGTTTAGTATACATTAACTCTAGAATGTTACTCATACCTTTCTTACATTGGCACTACTCTAGATGAAGATTCATCCACATAATTAGGAATTTATTTTACATTTTTTATTCTACACACTTTATAGATTGCAAAATGTAGAATAACTAAACTAATATTATTTTAATGTAAAAAAAAATAAACTTTAATATTGTTATTTTAAGCTATCAAAATGTGAATAATAAAAACTGTACTAAACACGAATTTGCACTTACAATTAGAAGAAAATTCTCTAAAGTAGTATTCCAGAGTTAAGAGTAATCTCTACTAACCTCACTATAATTTAACAAAAACCACGATCATAAAATTTGAGCCACTTGGATTTCTTCTTGTAAGAACACATTTAACAAAATATCACTTTTTAGACGGTTTACGAATAAAGATATTATAAATGTAATTCAAAGTATTATTATGAATCAACTGTAAGAATATTTGTAGGTCTTTAAAATACTTCAGTCTCCATTTATCTCCATCTGTAATAACGTCAATAGATTGAGAAATAACAACCGCAGAATAAATGCATGTAAAACTGAAATAAATTTACTTGCTCTTTTTACAGATTAATTTTATCATGTATAGAACAGATGTTATAAAAATTTAAAGCTGCGCACAAGCATTTTATAATCACCCCATATTTTATCGCAAATAAGAGTCAACTTTCTTTACGAAGGAAACGATTTTCTATAAATTCCTCTCGACAATCATCTCGCTTCGAACGGATATCTAATTCGATGCGATTATTTCATTCTATCACCATCATGATTTTCGCTAATGTCACTTCGCGCTCTGATTGTTAACCGGGAGAGAAGAGAGAACCAATCCATCACACGAGAGGGACAATTAAGCTGTCTTTCGAGATATAAACATAACGGCGGTAAAATGTAAAAGTAAACTCAACGAAGCGTTTACATGCGACTTTCGCTAATTGTGTTAACAACGGAAAAAAAAAGAACGCAGTTTGTATTATATTTTGCCGGTCAGCCGCCTCGGTCACGTCCTCGCGATAAATTTGCGCGACGTTCGCGCATTCGGACGCTCGTCGGGATAAAAATAGCGAGAACGCGGTTGCATACGGTCGTCCGTAAGTATAGTGACCGAACCGAAGGAGACACATCTCGCGAAACAAGACGCGCGTACGACGTAAGTGCCCCTATTCGCAAATGCCAGATATTTGCCCTTAAAAAATAGCATGACTAATAATATTTAAAATAATATTTAATGCATCCTGTATGCAAATTATATTTATATATTATTTCTACAGCTTTTACTGTGAATATGAAAATTATCTTTAAATTATTTTATTAATATCTACGTAACTACACAAGAAGCGATACGTTCCTTGCGGAGAAAGTAATAGGTATTAAATTGATGCTAAAAATCTGTGATTTTTCCATCAAGATTTTCATATCAAATACAATTAGTTAAGAAAAATAAATTAGAAAATTAAAAATAAATGTCAAATTTCTATCTAGATGAATAAGAAAAAAAAGAATGAAGAGTGAAACCTGTGTCATAATTTTGCTTTTTAAGTTTTGATTTTAAATAATTTATTTATATTATATTATTTTTATAGCTTTTATACCGAATGTAAAAATTATCTTTCAACTATTTTATCGAACATCCACCTGAGTGTCTAAGAAGCGATACGTTTCTCGCGGAGAAAGTAATATATATTAAGTTGATGCTAAAGATTCAGAAGTTTCCATCAAAATTCGTACCAAGTAAAATTAGAACAAAATAAATTAAAAACCCGAAATTTGAAAAAACTAAAAACTTTTGTCTATATAAACAAAAAAGTATGAAGTAAATAAAAATGAAGCCCATGTGGCGCGACAATTTTGCTTGTTAAGTCTTAATCTTATTAAAATTATGCTACCAACTTTATAACAAATATGACAAATCTTTCGCATCAACCTAATAGGAGGTATTTGAACCTAAAGTTTTTTAACAATCTTTCGGGGCTTCGTTAAAAATATATCCGGACTATCGAGTTTTCCAGGAAACAAGATAGCTGGATGCAACGCTGCTAGTCGTATTTGAATTATTTAAAAATGCAGCGATATGGTTAATAAGCCCCGATAAATACATCCTGTATATTAATTCAGCTTCTTTTATTTCTCGCTATTAGTATATTTTTACTTACTTGATTTCTCCGCAAAATTGTTTAAAAATTCGAGATTTCGACTCGTAAGCTTCCACCGCAGGTACCTCTTCGCAGACGTCATTCGAACCACGCGAGACCGGATTTAGCCACGTGTCGGTAAAGAGTAAACGCAAATGCGACGTTAATGGGAGTAACACCGAAACGCGTCGAAAGTTTCACCGGCATCGCAGAAGCGGGATATCGATAATTGAATTCGAGCCAACTGCGCGCCCAAACGGGAAAGAGCGAGCCGGGAACCGGCCCGCGCGAAAGCAACGGAAGGAGAGACAGAGACAAGCGGGAACGCGCGCGCGTAGAAGGGAAGACGCGGACATAAGAGGGAATCGTTTGTTGCTCAAGTAACGGAATGCGGTATGACGGCGACGTTTCAATATGTACCGTTGCGTCATTTAATAAAATCATTCCTCTTTTTTTCTCTCTTTTGTCCGTTCGAGGAAACCTGGTACTACTTTCCGGTGAAGCGTGACTAAGTCGTTATAGAGTACAGACGCGAGAATCTGTGGATTCCCGCGATAATTTCCATCAAACAGAATTATGAAATGAATGACGCCGACCGACCGACAAACTGTATTCACGAGCTTAAATTGGAGTCTGACTAATGGGAGACTTGTGATCGGTGCTTACGAGATAAATTAACGGCAAGCCGTTAGAATTTGTAGCTATCTACAATTTAAAAGCTGTTGATTACTCGATTAGGAAGCTGATTTATTATGTGGTATGATTATTATATTATTATTTATTGACGTAACTAATTTATTTGCGTAACTTGATGTTATCTAGCTCCGTGTATATTTAGAGCGTATCTATTGATGTATTTAGCGACGAGTCTGGGAACTGGATAATCCCAGATAATATAAAAGTGATATTCCGTTAGAATTTCATATCGCAATGAAATAATCAATGTAAAATTGTATGTAACAGAATTAATAAACATGTACTACATACTTACTTTAAAAGATAACTAATGAATACCGTATACGGAAAGTTGAAAATCGTACTATATTTTATGTCATAATATTTCTCGTTAAATATTAATTTGCAAGCAAGATAATATTGGAAATTGGAGCTGGATGTTTAATACATCTACTATTTAATTTTATATAAACAATTAATTTGTTATAGGTCTTTTATGATGAGTAAAAGGTACGATTTAAACAATCAATCTCCTGAATCGAAACCATCGGTTCTTAAACACATCTCGTTTAAAAATAGTATATATTTGCACAAATAAAAACAATAAAAAATATGATTGAAATGGTTTATATACAATATTAATAACGATTACAAAGTAAGAAAAATATCCAATACAAAATAATAATATAATTAATGATACGATTTGAGAATTAATGCTTAACATGTTTATCTATCAGATATATTTATTTTATAAGTATATAACTAATTATTTAGTCATAAAATAATAAATAATATAATAATATATGATAAATAAATAAACATGAATTGTCAAATCGTAAGAAAACCGGTGCAAATGGTACGATTTAGGTAATATGATAAATTTTATAAAAATATTGATTTAAACTTTATAATAATTGTAATATGTACATAAAATAAATATATGTTCTACACTAAATCTACTTTCATAAAACTACAAAATAAAATTGCATTGTTAGATTATTATCAGCTATATAAATTTATTATTAAAAATTGCATCAATGTACTCGATTTTTTAAAATGCATGTACGCAAAATAATATAATTTAGACATTTTTGTCTGTTTTCATTTATTGTATATTTTTATCATTAATAACTGTCGCATATGTTCAATAATAAGAAAAAATTTATGAGGTACGATTTAGATACATTAAACAACACTTAGGTATATTAAACAACACTCCCCTAAATTAAGAAACATTATCGTAAAAATGTAGTCGCATAAATAACAATTTATAAAAAGTTTTATTGTTCCATAATTTTCGTTAATAAAGATATCGCTGCAATTGTTTAGGAATAAATTATCTTCCCGAAAGCTAATCTCCCAATTTTTACTTTGCTCTTATAATACAAATATTCCACGCCCACGTGATCGTGATGTTTTCTTACGCAAAGTAATTCTATCTAGTAGTCGCGTTAATATTCACGCCGGACTGTGCCTGACCTACCGTATTGAAACCGATCTTCATTTAATTAATTTATATTCGACATACGATACGTCATTCGCATTTTATTCACTGAAACGATGATATAAACAAGAAATGTGTAATGAACATGCATTCAAGTTATTTAATTCTTTTTATTTTTCGCAATCAGATCAGATTTTGCATCAACCTATTAACCTTCAAGTACGTAGATGGCAATAGCACCCCACGTATAGTTATTTTAAAAACCTTATATTTTGGAAATGGAAAATAAAAAGTATTGCTCAGAAGTCTTAAAATTTATTATTTTTATATTCCTCTGTTTCATAAGGATATAATAAAATAATGTTAAATTTAACTCTGTAAATATTAAAAATCATAACTGTAAAGATAAAATTTGTTTGAAATATAATCTGAGCACCCCACCTATTTACTTAAAGGTTAAATAAATTTTATCTCTAAAATGGAATGTCGGTTTATTTGCGTGTCCATCAACGCTGATTAGCTAAATTATATAAATTATTCAGAACAATGGTCGGCATTAAATACAACTTTTGACCTGATTTTCGTGTTAACATCATACTTACTGTCCCCTCTTTATCTTTCGTGCTTCGGCAATGAACTGTCTGACGACAATGTTGCATGATTAAGGCGCGTAATTAATGTGCGTGATTGAGGCATATGATATATTCTGTCTATAAGAGGCGGTTCATGCATATCAGATCGATTTCTACCAAATCATCGAAATTTATTCAGTACGACCGTTCCTAAAACGAAGGGACGCACGCCATATTTACACACAGCTTACTGTCAAGACTTGAACGGCAAGAAGAGGATAGTCGACACCAAAATTGGGTAGAAAATTTCAACGGCTAATTTAGAAAAAATCAATTTAGAATTGTTAAAGAGCAAAACAAAGCTCGCAAATCGCGAATGGGATTATGCAAGTTTGTGTGCACCTTGTCCCTTATTTTATCAAAGTTGAACGCTTTATAAGAAAATTACAACGTGTATTATAAAGATAATGAAATTTTGCACACTGTATTTTGCATCAGTACGAAATTTTGCACACTGCATTTTGCATCAAATGTCGATGACCCACTGAAAACGTATAATCTGTTTTCTCCCTGATATGCCACATAAAATCCGTCTATCGCGATCTAACTGGATCTAACATTCTTATCTAATAGTGTCTAATCAATCTGATATTTGGGCATTTTTATTATATAATATTTTCTCCACAATATATTATTCACGATATTTGCGGCATTGTTTTCCTATTTACCTATTTAGCGGCATGGTATCTAACTCGAAACTTCATAATTCATTGCAAAATATATTTTGGCTATTTATATTGCCCAGACTTACAATTGTCAATTCATATAGATATATTTAAAACAGATGTTCATATTTAATCTCTTACAAGACATCAGGATTAGTATTGAATATAAAAGATACAGTGTTCTCCACTGTAAACAGACTATATTTGTTCACAAACAAAAAGAAATGGTCGAACTACTTTACAAAAAAAGTTTTTTTATATGAGTGACATGTACACGAAGTTTAGACTTTATCAATTCTAAATTGCAGGAAGCTTGTGATGGGAAATGCGGCTTGCAAAATGGAAAATCAGCTAAGAAAGAAAGAAAGAGAAAGGCGATACTATGCCGCTAGTATCTACATACGAACTAGTTATCTACATACGAGACACAATACGAATAATTCCCGCGCGACATAACGTATAAAAAACAAACACATTACCCGATTTGCAAGTTTAAACGATTAGTCGCGTAATTTATTGTGTCTTCGCGTCGTGTGGATCATTATATTAAAAGATCGAAATATATTAGAAATAGAAGAAAGCTTTCTCCTGTTATAACGTAACTCTTACGGTGGCACTTGTCTATAATTATGACCTTCCTATACACTGTAAAAAATTATATGTAAAATTACAATGATTGTAGTGGATAATTTTGGGACCCGCTATTAAAGGTGCATATTTACACAACGAATTATACGTACAATTTTTCTTAAGCTATGTTATTGATATGTACGAACAAAAATGCAATATGTGATACGTTATCATTATGTTATATTAGAAAATATTAGAAAAATTTATACATTTACATAGAAACTATAAAATATACTATTATTGCAAAAAATTTTCTATCTAATATAAAGACATAATTTACATAATTGAAGTTAAAAGTATTAATTTTTATAAAAACGTACAATTTTATACATTTCCACTACAAATTGTATAATTTTTACACGTGTTATGTATTATAAGTAATTTTACATACCTTTATATAGTATATACTTAAAATTTTTTTATATTTAAACTTGATAATAATTTAATTCTTAAAATAATTAAATTAATTATTAATTCAAATATAAGTTCTTCGATAAAATCGTGGGACAATTATTATCATCAAATTAATAATACAAATAACAAAAATAATGAATTAAATTTGTAAATCACGTTGAAATAACATGACACAAAAAATTACGTTGTAATAAAAAAAATTTATTATCTGTTTTTAAGTCGAAAAATAAAAAATGCAGCATTCGACATTTATCGGCATTCAACATTTAAAAAATTAATATTATTAATGTAAACTCTACTAAGATAGAGTCTCTCGAAGCGAATTTTTATCAGTTTTCGAATGATGTCATAAAAACGGCGCAAATAACTTTTATAATATTTTCCGTATATATTATGTCACCGATTAGAGTTACGCAAGCGAGGAGAGTAAATATTTCTCTTTTTATTTTTTTTTTTTAGTACATACCATCGGCACAGCTCGCCAGATATCTGCCATTGCTGGAAAAGTCCATGTCGTTTACCAGGCCGGTATGTCCCTTCAGCGTACCTATCATCCAAGGGTGAACTCGTTCTTGCTGGACTTGACGTTTCTTATTGTTCTTCGAGCGTTTATTACCCTCGCGGGGCTGCATTGGTACTGGTGGTGGTGATGATATATACATGTGCGATGTTGGAACGGATTCATTACTGTAATATGCTATAACACACACAACGCAACAAAGCGATTAATATTCCAGACGAGATTGAAACTTAAAATCTGAGCGAATGAATCTCGCAATTTGAAATCGGAATTTCCGTCGGAACTTCCTATTTAAGGTCTATTTAAGCTCTTCACACACGTGAAGCAAAAGCAAACAAAATATTATCTAAACATATTGGAATAATAAGCAATAAAAAATTATTTCAGTCTAAATAAAATGCGTATACAATAATCTCCGCGATTGTTGGTGTGTAATTAAATATTTATTAGTGATAAAATACAATTCACAAAAAGATTACATTTACTAAACAAAGTTAAAAATAAAATGTAAATCCGCGTTTCAAGTTTAGATGAGTCCTTTTCAATGCGATAATTAGTGAAATTAAATACAAACTGGAGTTGTACTCAATTTCACTAATTATCGTTTGTACTCGAGTTTGTACTCGAGTTTGTACTCGTCTTCACTAATTATGCACTAAAGAAGACTTAAATCCAGCGTCAAAATATGTACGAGTTTACATTTTAACTTCATTTAGTGTAATTGCGATTGTATTTTATCGAATATATAATAATTTACGCATTAACAACGGAAGTTCATACAGGTATTTTATCTATTGGTTTTATTCTTGAAACCACAAATATTATTTTATTTAATTAAAAAAAATTATTTTTGCTAAAAATAAAGTCATTCGTATGAGTAGCCAGTAATATTAAATTATTGGGCGAAATAAATTTCGGATGTTATAAAAATACCTATCAACACCTACAAACACGCAACACACGCATGCATTTTGAAAGAAATATATATATTTTAAATAAATTCAGATTTTATGATAATTGGTTGTTACTTAATAATTACTCGCTCGAATATTAAAATAAATACTTAGAATAGGGTTTATATTTTTTTTCACTCTACAGAGTGTTCTGAAATTCAAATTCAAATTCAAAATCGAAATACTATCAAGAAAGTTCTTAAAAATTAAGTAAAAACGTTCTGTTTTTATGTTAAGCAGTATTGTTTTAAATATACAAGTTTAAGTAAAGTCAACAACTTACGTTTAGATAGTATATTTTTCTACAAGCACGAGCAATAATTAAAAAAATATATTAATAAAAAATAGTATATTTACTGCCATTGACGTCGTTTGCATTACATGCATTATATGTGTTGAAGACATAATTCACTACATTCATATCCACAGGTATATATGGCACATTATGTATATCGGGAACCCTTTGTCCGAATTCAGGAATTCTGGTGCAATACCAAAATGGTGTGATGCCCGAAAACTGCGGATCCGTCGCGAGTACACTTGGAACTCCAAAATATAAAAAATGGCATACGCCATGCGTACATATATATTCCATGTTTAATATACTCGCGTAATACACTCGACACTATCAAAATGCACTGCTCGTGCTAATAGTTCTATTCGCTTTGAAATTCGGATAGAAACTAAATTCGAAAACTAAATATGCGCTTTTAGTGTCAGGTAAATCTGGGCGGTCCAAAATGAACAATAGACCTAAACTCAACCTATGGGCCTGAAAGGACAACCCTGGAAAAGTCAAGGGTGGTCCAATTTTCATTCCTTTAGCCCTTCCACTGCATCATCGAAAGATGAAAAAACTTGAAAAAAGAACGAGACTAGTAATGGAATTTCAACACTGTCAAAGTATGAATGAAATAATAAAATGCCCTTGTTTACAGGTCTTAATATTAAAAAAATACAAACTTTTCATTATTGCTATTTAGTTTATCATTGAGTTACATGATTGAGTTGTGCTAATTAACAACCATCAAGTAATTAAAAAAATCGTAAAAAATGCAAAATGCAACGTCAGAAATAAAGTGTTTAAGGTAAATGTTCACTTTAGGGAATGCTCCTTTGATGACTTTAATATATGTGATCTCTAACAGGTTTTAGCCATCGCTTGTTATTCGTTAAAAAGTTATTAACAAAAAAAATGTTTAAATAACATCTTATTTTTGCCACATACAATATTCAGGAAGGATGTCTCCCTTCCCCCTGCTTACGTAATGACTTTCCACGCGAAACGAAGTCTATCCCACTTCTTTTCTTCTCTACAGGTCATACAGACTCGCATGGACGAATCACAGGGCCTTGAATTTCAGAAGATTCAAGGATCCTGTGAGTTTCCTTTGCAGGGAGAACAGAGATCTCACAATCCCTTCCTATTTAGGGGCGTACGACTTTCTACGTGAAGAGGGAGATCCACCCCTCCTTTTCCAGACCGAAACGAGATCCTCCCGCATGAAACGTCGTTACGCCCTTATAGGCAAAGGAAGAGGTAGGATGGATCTCGCTCTGCATAAAAAGTCGTATAGGCTAGGCAAGGTGGGGTGGACCTCATTTCGCGTGGAGTCATATTTCCCTAGTCGATCCACCCCATACCTCCTCCCCCCCTGCCTAGAATCATCTGATTTCCATGCAAAGCTGGGGAATAATTACGAACTTTGATTGTTAATAACTTTTTAACGAATACCGAGCGACGGCTAAAACCTGTTAGAGGTCACTCAGATCATGATCTTGGACAACATATACGTCAAGGTCAAGATCATCAGAAAAGCATTTCCCAAAGTGAACATTTATCTTGTCTAATTATCATAAGAAACATCTTGTCTAACTATTTTCAAAGAATTCCATTTCTTGATTATGTCATAATTAATTAAGTTCTTTTAATATCAGATTTAATAGCAATCAATACTAAGAATAATTTAATACATCAAAGAAAAATCTCAAATATGATTTTTTTCCGCATTTTAATTAGCATAATACCTGAATATTAAATACAATTCTTAAAATTATCAAATGCACATAAAATTCTTGATATTTCAATTTTTAAAAAATCTGCAAAGCGTATCATTATACATTCATTAAATTTTTCCACTATATCTTCATAACATGTTAATTTATCGATAATGTAACCGTATACAATTACAACACGTTGCATGCGTAAGCAAATAAATAAAGTCGTCCTAATTTCATCTACATTTGCATTAAGAATAGTCACGGCTTCTCCTTTCGTGTTATAAAATATAAAAATATATAAATAAAAAGTATTTCAGCAGAAATATTGTCATATTATGCAGAAACAAAATGGAAAATTATTTAGAAGCATATGTCGCTATGCATCATCGATCATCAAATTTTATATATGCGAATCACAGCCGGATGAAATTATACATGTAAATATTCGTATAATAAATATTCGTATCATAAATATTATTACTATCCATATAATAGACATGAAGTCACAAATAGAATAGTAATAAAACTTCGTTTAAAACTTAATATTTTTCATCGGCATATTTATCAGACAATTCGCGTATAACGTAATGCTTGGCGTATAAATATAATAGGAGTGGCATTAATTTGTTGATTGCGCGCGATAATAACGTTTCGCATGATCCACATGTTTAACGATGTCCGCTAGATAAGTTCCAAGAATAAATTCTCACCTTCGAAAACTTAAGAAGTTTTAAAGTGAATTATTTAAATAAATGAAAAATGCATGCGCACGACGCAATGCATAATCTTGTAATTACAGAAAAATATAAGCAGTCAAAAAATTATCATTTTTTTTTCTTTTTTCTTTAATATTTTCTTGCGAATAAATGCCGCTTACGTGTACTCATGAAAAACATATCATTCTGAATTATCTACGAAAATCGCATGGAATTCTGGAAATTTCCTTCATCGCAGGAATCCCGCAAACTTCTCATCGTATAGAATCTTGCAAATTTTCCATCGTATAGAATCCTGCAAATTTTTTATTACTTCGAAGCGAAAAGTATTTATATATTTTTACAATTGACTTTTTCATGCATTATTTATATATGCATTACTATACCTAGTATGTATGAAGCTGACGTATCATTTCATAGAAACTCATTAATTATTAAAAGTTCAAGTTTTTTCTTTTCAATAATTCTATACTCTAGCTAGATTAAACAAATAATTTCAGCCATTAAAGCACAAAATGTCTATGCCTAAACACCTAGAATACAACGCGTCATTTCGATTACAGATTATTAAGCAAAAATTCATTAAATTATTTTTATCATTAATTTTAATTGTTTGCATTGAATAATTTCAAAATTAAAGTCCATATTCAGAGAAAGGGGTTTAACTCATTACTGATTAAAACAAAATTCTCATAATGTTATTGAAAGAATACATGCATATGTGAGTTTTTTAATCAGTAAATAATGTTCAAATAATGCGTCAGATAAGCATCAAAAAATTTGTTATCTAAATAAATAATCAATGCAACTTTCGACTTCGACTTGACTTTTGTATTATTATCCACCATTCCTTCTTTGTTGCTTCCATCTTAATAATGAGACACTAAATCACACGTGGCTACAGTATGCGATGTTTTGTTGCAGGTGCGATAGAAAAAATTTCCCTAATAGTTTGACAAACGGTACAATATCTTAAAATCGCATGCCTCAACCACATGTGTCCAGTAACTCTGACAGCAGAGACAAAAAATATATTTTATATTTTCTCATTACAAGGACAACAACTGTTACAAAGTTCGTAGGAAAGGACGTTTGCAAATATTAAGAAATACATTTGCAATGTTTTTTTTTTTTTTTTCATTTTTCCACACTGCAAAATTGTTAGTCGAGCTAATCATTTTTTTTTTTCGCTTTTTAACTACATATACAAACCATTATGTGTTAAACAAATTCTCAAATAAAGCGCAAGTTTGCGCCAATATTTGCGCTTGAAAAAAAAATTCGTGCGTCATATGAGTTGCATAAGTAATATATGTCCTTCAAAAATCCGGTTCTGAAATTTCGGTACTTCAACTTCATTATATAAAAAAATTTTTTAAAACATTTCTCTATGATGTAATTCTATTTACTAAAGAACCATCTTAAGTTCGCGTGAAATATGTACATTAGTCATTTTGCTCCATTTGCGTTCTCCGATAACACGCCTTTGAAAATAGTTTAAAAAGATTATTCAATATTTGCCGTTATCTAATACTACTGATCCTATTACATACCATATTACCAGAAATTATCTCAATTCAGAATTTGAAAACTTTTAATTACATAGTGTTATTAGCTCATAGAGTTTTAATTACATGAAATTATTTTAGCTTATCTCCTTTTGTACCATTATGTAGAATGTAGAATGTTATCTCGTTCGACAAACGACATTTTTTTCATCATGCGATGATAATAATTATTATTCAATGTAACTCAACAATTAAATATCTCTGTAGCAAAAAATACAATTTTTCTGATTTTTCATACTTCTTTTTACTTATATTTTGAACATATATAATGAAACTTATCAGTAATCGTAAAATCACACCCAGAGAAAAATTATGTTTAAATTAAAGACCGTTATGGCAATTACTTCTATTTCTTAAATTAAAGGAATTGTTTCTTTTTTGTTGATATTTTTTAAATTAAAGTAAAAATACCTTTGAAAAAAATAAAAATTTATTTGATTTCAAAAAGTGACGTTCAAAAGGAATGATTTTTCTTTATATAAATTAAACGTATAGCGCAATGCACAAAATTTCTTTGATTCAAAATAATTTCTTTTTAATCAAAGAAACTTTTCTCTGAGAGCAATAACTCAAACTATTCAAGTAATAAATTATATTTTATGTTAATTCTATTTTTTTTTCGATTATTTTCTCTTGAAATCAGATTTACAATATTCAGTGCTTATGACAATTTTTTCGAAAACAGGAATATTATATAATATTATAGAACTATAATTTGGATTCCGGTCGAAACTATTCTGTTTTTCCTATAAGAAAACATAATAAAAATCTAAGGAATAATTAAGCAATTCTGATCGAAAATCTATTCCGAATAATTCCATAATACATGAAAACAGTAAAAGAAAAAACGTAAAAAAAATCCTCCCCCTCAATCGTTGTTCGTTAACCAATATATCATAATATAAGTATATCGTACGCGTGCGTATAAGCAGTCCTGCGATCGTAAAGTGTGATTATTCGAGGTCGTATGAACAAACGAGGACTTGTCTCGGAGGCAAGCAAGGTCGCGCTCCAAAATTTTAACAACGGGAATACATGCGTTTATGCATTCCACCCACGTGGTCCTTCCATTGCGCTATGTCCCTGAGCGTTTCTCTCGCCGCCGCGCTGCCGCGCTGTCAGATCCACGTGTATGCACGCGATACGTCCGCGTATACGCGTACGCAGTTTATTTATATCGTCGCACGCGATGCGCATGCCAGCATGCCGCCTGATGAGTGCGTTCCTTCCACCCCTCGATCCCACGAATGATCGACTCGACTTTGTCGAAATAGACGTGCGCATACGAAAATCTGATAAATTGCTTACAAAATATTGAATAGGCAATTATTCTCTCCAAAAAAAAAAACATTCGGTACATCTGTTAAAAGAAATTTTTTGCGTGTCTTAGAAAAAAGATTTACGTGAAAAGCTACCAAGTGTAGGCATAGCAAGTGAAATGCTATGTCATAAATGGAAAAAAAACTTTTTCTTTCTTCTTTCGTCTTTTCCTGTTTTAAAAATATATTTTGGCACACAAATCCGCTTAACCGTATTCATTTAAATTGAAAAGGTCCTATTTGGAACACGGTCCGATTTAGGCCACTCTTCCCTATATATAACGACGAAAATGAATATAATTCTTCCTAAAAGATTTTCCAAAATATCGAAAAATTGAGTTATCCTCTCTTAATTTATAACCAATATGATATGAATTTAGATAGATAAAAATAAATCTAATTAAATAAGAGAAAGCTTGTTCAAAGCGGATCTTAGTGCTTAAATATATATTTGCGTGATTTATATACATTCTGATTCTGCAAACCGCGGGATGAAATCTGTTTTGGTCTTAAAACGTGAGCAGAATCAGAATAATAATATCACTTGTTAAATTGTACAAGCAATTTAATTTTTTTTAAATGTTCAATGTTATTATGTTTTAATAAGCATTTTTTGTTATGTTATTATGTTTTAATAAGCATTTTTTGTTATGTTCTAATAAGCATCTTTTTATAAGAATCAGAATTATTATTAATCGTCATACGTTAATGAAATTCTAAAAACTGCGAATAATTTATTGCGAAAAATATTACCTCGGCCAGAGTAGAAGTAAAAAGATTTCAACGCGCGGTATGCAGAAACAGAATGTAGGTATATAAATTCACACAAGAAACTAACAAGGAAACGGACGCAATTATCCCTCTCTCCGATTTTAATGAGCTTTTAATATGTTATTCTCCAGACAAAAATAAGTGACACTTGATGATTATATTTCTAAAGTACTCTTGAAGCCATTCAATTTTCATTATGAAAATTTTTTTCTATCTCTTACAGTTCTGGCGATATTCGCTTCGAAAGAGAAAAACCGATTTTCTTCTAAAGGGTGTTTCACCCTCTAAAAGTGCGTATGAACACGTATAAAAAAATACGTATCGCTTATTTTTGTCTGGAGAATAACATATTAAAAGCTCATTAAAATCGGAGGAGGACAGTTGCGTCCCTTTCCTTGTAAGATCCGCTTTGACCGAATATATTTCTCTCATGTAATTAGATTAATTTATAACACTGACAAGAAGCCTGCCACAACTGTTCCGAATCGATTGTCCTTGAAATATATTGTTAAACACAAAAACCTAAGATACGTATTTTTTATATTGATTCAATTTAAAATTTAAAGAATGAAAGAATCCCTCAAAAATTAATCTGACGCTTATATTTGACTCAAGCCAATTATCAACGAAATGATGAGATGTATAAAAAGTTTCACACTAAACTTTTATATACATAATTTTTTATATACATAATAACCGTGTGTTTTTCAAAAATCTAATATTTTAAAAGTACTCTGATCCCCGGCTCCTTATTAAATTTGAGGGGTTGTTTCACCCCTTAATCCTTTCATGATTGATTTAAATTTTTTTTAATGTTCATTGATAAATATTTTAATGGAACTGAAATACATTGTAAATGATTAAGTATATTCTAAAGAAATTCTTAGTGAGACACACGTGTCTCACGCTGGTCACGAAAGGATTAAATCTCCAATTGAACTGATATAAAAAATATGTATTTCTTAAATTTTCATATTTCAAGAAGAATTGAATAGGTCCCAGATCGTTCTGATAGATGTCTTTTGTGAGAGAAATAATAGGTTTTGCGGATCAACAACACAGAAGACACCGTAGTGTCTCGGCGCTTTTTACCTGCTAAGCTAAAATACTACAACGAACAGATGTTAGCTGGAGATATACTTTATGGATACACTTGTATACAACAATAATCACTTTTATATTTTATGTTCCTTTTTCTTGTCGCTGGGTCAATAAGTGGTAAATAAGTCAAAACAGAAAAAGAATTTATAATGTTTCAATCGTTAAAAGAAATTTTTTTCTCATACAATGGCTATTTATTACTTAGATTTCCTTTCTAAATAATTGACTTTTCTAAATATCTAAATTTCTCAACTTTAAGTCTCTAACGATACAATAGATCTCTAGAACTAGGAAGAAGGAATAGAATCCGATGTTCTGTTTTGAATTACTGACCCCAATGACGTGGAAAATGAATGAGACTGCTCTATTGTCACAAATGTAGGTAGCCTGTCTATAAATCTTCGACGGACACCTGTTAGTTTCAATAGTTTAGCTTAGCAAATAGAAAATTTCTCCAGAAAAAACAAACAATGAAAAGAATAGCTTGTTTTCAGCTATTTATAAAGATCTCTCTCAAGAAAGGGTTCTCTTTTGTTCAATTTGTCTGACTGACCATTTTCATCGCTATTTTAATCATTTTTCACAAAAATTGACTTAACATCCGGATTCTTTGTAGATTCCGACAGGCCACCTACGAGCATGCTCTAAGAGAAATGAGTTTATTATAGGAACAAAGAAAGGAATGACAAATGTAATGGTTTGGTCAGAAAACAAGTCAATCAATTACTATTGCGAATTTCTCATTATTCGTTAATGTAACAAATAATACACAATTTACGATGTAAATCAAAATAATCAATATTGTTAGCAAATAAAAATCTATCAAAAAACAACTTAACTTTTACATAAATTAATTGCTTTTATTACTAATAATTGATTAGAATAGCAGACTAGCACCAATCACAACGAATTAAAACAATAATTTGTTGTCGCTATATCTACAAATCATTTATTAAAGATACTGATGGCTTTTAAATTAACAAAATCCTTTCTCTCAGTGTGTAAAAAAGTGTTTTACTCCTGAAATACGCAGTATTAACCAATCAGAAAATAAATGCAAAATGCAACACGGAGAAAAATAATTTTGCTGCTATACATAAACGGATTGAAGGAAAATTTAATTGTTAAATTTGTTTGTTATTTATACAATATAAATTTAACATATTTGACAAATATTTTGCATTTGTTATAAGTAATTTGCAATTCCTATATTTGTAAATGAAATTTGCCGTTAATAGCATATAAGATTAGCATTCATAGGAAACTTTTTATCTTCGTAAATAAGACTTCTCCCACGATCTGTTGAATCTGCAGATAGATCAAACAGACGACAGATAAATAGCTAATCAAAATTTAGCCTCAAATGTAGCAATCTCATCATTATTATGCGCAACAAATATATATTTTTACATCATGGCTACGAAATTCTCCTTATTTCGCCCTTTAACTCGAACGATGAATATCAGATGCGAGATGTATTCAAGAGACTCAATAAAATTGTGATACTAGAATTCATTTTATATTGTATATAAAGCGGTTTCATAATCACGACGCGACTACTTCAGTTATGATAGATAATAATTCAAACACCTGTTGCGAGTGCATATAAACAGAAATTTTTACTTGTACATTCTGAGAATATCAAAGCGTGTGTACAACTATAACTATAAAATTATAACGTGATAAAAAAAACGGTCACATACTTAAACGGAAAGATGAGTATATAGTTATTAGAATTAATGTGCATATATATTAGGTATAAGCGTCATGAGGTTATTTCTTGTACGCGCAATCGTTACTTAGAATTTCACATATTTCCTAAAATTCGTACTTATATAATGTGTATATGTATATATATATTAGTATGTATATATATATATATTAGATATATACAGGGTGTAACTGAAATAATGGCCACTAATCATACAGTGCTATTCCTAATAAAAAAACTAAGTCGAAAGAGTTCGATAAAACAGAGTTCTATAAAAAAATTTTAACGTTTGAAAATTGTATTAAATTAATATTTTTTCAAATTACAACTATTTTTTAGATATTAATTTTTGAGCATTCAATCCCATTTTTTTACTTTTTCGAATGCAACTATTTCTAAAATGTATCAAGAGCTCTAAAACTAGGTGTATGAAATCTATACAAAGCTCTAATAAAAAATTATTTAAAAAATTATTTGAAAAATTATTTTAAAAATTATTTAAAAAATGGCGCGCTACCTATGGAACCTATATAAATGGAACCGATATCTTTGAATCGTATTCTTGAAGACATAATTTGACATATTCTTGAGACGAAAATCCTAATACGAAAATGTCGAGACTACAATAATTTTTTTAATTATAAGCTAACTTTAAATGCTTAAGAGTCAAAAACCATTTTACTTTTATAGTCTCTATCATTATTTCTGAGTTCCTTTAAACATTCTAAGACGAAATTCTAATATAAAAATATCGAGGCTATAATAATTTTCGAATTACACTATCTTTAACCAATTATTATTCAAAAACTAGCATCGATATTTTTGTATTAAGATTTTCGTCTCAAAATTACTTCAAGAATACGTTCTTAAGAGGAAATGTGGTAATTGTGAGACACCCTGTGTGTGTGTGTGTGTGTGTGTGTGTATATACACATATCGAAAATGTATACATCACTCTGAAAAACTTAATTTTTTGAATAATTAGGAGCTGACCTCACAGAGGTTGAAATCTAAAATGTTAATTAATAATTTAAATATTTTACTGTATTTGATGTCTTACGCTTCCCACTGAGAAATACGTACATTCTCTCTCTTTCTCTCTCTCTCTCTCTCTCTCTCTCTCATCGTCTCTCTTTATCTTTTCTTCTTTTCGAATTTTGAGCGATTCAATACACATGTGACAGTTTCTTTTTATTCTTGAAGAAATAAAAGAAATTTCCATATATTTTTAATCTCAAAAAGCAATATATCATCTCTTCCCTTTTTCCCTACAGCATGTATTAAATTACGTAGAAAATTTTTCACTACATATCGTTTTATTTGCGAAATAATTATCGAGTACTGTTTCACTCGCGAGCATCATTTGTGTAACAGCCGTTCAAACGATAAATCAAAATAAGAAATGCGTAGAAACAAGACGATGGATGAATGACGCATGTCGTTTGATGTGCAACGTTCAAGGATAGGGGTCAATAATCCGCGGCCCGTGGACTTTTACATGAATAAAGAACATGACATTTACATGAATAAAAATATCGTGAAAATTTAATTTCTGCTTTATTAAATGTATATGTATATATAAGTACCTAATACCCTTGATTTTTTAGATTGCAAAGCCAAAAACGTTTAACCTGACTTTAGAAGTTCGCCAAATCCTTTTCAAAGTACATCTACATTTTCGCTCCTATAAGAAAATCTTTACGAGCTTTTTTTCAGTTCAGTTTCAATAATTCTTAATACTATAAAAAAATGGATGCAGAATTCTAGTTAATATTAATCCCCCACCATGATTAGTTGTTATTATGCCAAATAGTTGTTATTGTGCCAAAAGTTTTACTAATAGCATTCTGCGTATCCTTGACGTAACGTTTCATTCATAATTTCGAAGAAAATTTGAATCATCTGAAAACTTTTGATAATTGTGAAAACTTTTTAGCGCTGATTTAACTCTTTTATTCCTGCAATATTTAAGAAAACAGATACCTATTTGTATTTTTAATAATGCTCTATTTACCGAGAAGTTTTTAAATAATATATAGATCCATTTATACAAGACTTTAATAAAAAAGAAATTATGATATTCACAAATATAAATTCACATAAATAATGAGAAAACAAACTACAGATGATGATCATTTTATTTTAACTCTAATTATAAATCATAATTACAAAGCAAAGGGGAGAATTACTCTCGAGATTCATGTTTGAAGATATACGGTTATTATAAACATAGGTTTAAAAATATTATACTTTATAAAATAATAATACTTTAATAAAAACAGCTTAGTTATTTTTATGATTATTACCCCCCCCCCCCAATACCAGAAAAATATTCTCCAAATAAATCTCTATTTTAAACTAAAGTAATTAAACTGACTGACTTGAACCAACTAAAATAAATCTCTATTAAACTGAAGTAATTAAATTGACTTAAGTTAACTAAAATATGCAGAATCTCATTAAAGGAGCAACGCAAAAATGCTTTGGAAAATTTCGATCTTTTCGAAGATCAAAACATAAAGAAGTGTCTTTCGTTACGAAAGGTCTACGGGAGCAAAATTGTGAAGCAGGGATGCAATAAATTTCTGCATGTGTGTTGCGAGTTTGATAGCTAGTGTTTTATTTTTGGATTTGGATCGTAGGTTTCGAAGTGCACATGCATCTTTGCGTCATTTCTAAATGTCACTTTAAATGCCTGGTTACATTACCAACACTGTGCTTGCGGGTGTCGATGCACAGGCACGTGTAACCGCGTCTGCGATAATCATTCTTCTGCTCACAATCGTCCACGTGCAACATCGTCACGCGAATTTCATGTAAGCGCTAACGGGATCGACGCCTCGTCTAATAGTGCATGCGACTAACGGAAACCGTGATCGCCACGTATTTATCGAAACGCGAAGATTTCGCGGGATAGTGCTTCTAAGATCTATTGCGGCTTCATTTTTATAAAATAAAAACCCACAGATGAGGAGATAAACGGGACACGCACTGAATCGTAGCTAACGGGAAACTCGCAGGGCGAACCGGTGCGCCCATTCGTTCGATTTCCGAGAAAACTTTATTGAAAAAAAACTATTTTTCTTACGACTGCACAAGAACGTCAAGCGATTTTTCATTTCTTTTTCTTTTTAATTCTTTTTATAAGAAGATATTTGTTCTCTTCATAAAATTTTTTTAAAAAGATGCCTTTAACAAGATTACCGCAAATTCCTCATCCTAAAATTCCACGGCTTTTCTCCGATTTTCAGACACATGATTTTGCCCTGATACTTTCAATAGTATTTCGAAATTTTTTGTAGTTTCGCTCTGATTTGGAAACCATCAAATATTTTATTGAAAGAGCAATTTAACATAGCAATGTAAATTACTATTAATGCTGCTGATAATACTTGACAATTGTTAAGTTGGTAGTACGTGATGCAGGCATATTAAATTTCTTTAAAGCTAAGAATTTTTATTCTTCAGAAAATTTTGTAAAATAACCCAACTTTTTCTTGATTTTCCTGACCGTTTTCAATTTTCCTGCAGATTTCCATGCAGTTTTGTAGTAACTCTGTTTAACGCGTTCTTTCATTGCGACAAAGAACTTGTAACAAAGTCTGAATACGAGCGATTTTATCAAAATCCTACAAGAAAAAAGATATATATATATATATATTGGGTTGGAACAAAATTACATAGCGTTAATTCATTTGTATGTTCATTTGTCTACGTTTTTAAAAAAATTTGACAATTATACCATTCGATAGAGTAAAGTTTCAGTTTTAAAAATCTGTTGTTTAATGTTGTAGTACGATGACTTTTAATGGAATTATTAGCAATTAAGGATGTATTAAACGTACATCCCTGCAAAAAAAAATTAAATTTGGAAGTAGTTTAATATTTACGTTTAATATTTACACTTCAAATAAACTATATAGTTATGTGAATAAAATTATATTTTCGTTTAATAATACATTTTTGTAGTTCATTTATTTTATTTGTTATTATTTTTATCGTTAAACATTAAATTTTAAAAAATGATTAAAAAATTTATATTTTTTTTTATAAGTACTTTAAATATTCAAAATAATTTATACAAAATTTCATTGCGATTCACTGATTAGTTACAAAGATATAGAACGAATAAATATTTTGTTTATTTACTGGACAACTAGTTCATGCATCGCAACTTAACTCTACGTAAATAATCTTGAATACATAAGTAATGTCCTTATATTAAAAAATTAAGATTTTTATCATTTATCTTATAGTACATTTCCATATATTTTTAATTTTTATTAGAGAGCATAGATTAAAGCAATACTACTATTTATTAAAATAACTTATGATCCAGATAGTAAACCATCACCAAATTTGTCGTATTATTTTTAAACATGATTTAGAATAATCTGTATTTTTTTCATAATTTTATTGTTTTAAAAATATGTATAAAACATCCTTAAAGTTAAAATATTTCTTTTATTTAATCCGCAATAATAAAAACTCTTAAGAACATTTAAAAAAAAGATTTTGTAGG
>NW_017256532.1:923995-926341 GCF_001594055.1 Mycetomoellerius zeteki
GAAGTCAAACATTTTCACAAGAACTTTTGGGCACGTGACAGATCCGAACTTCATGACAGAAAATTACTGGATATTTCACAATCATCTCTTTATCTTCAGCGATAAATAATCAATATGTATTGAAAAATTCGCCCGAGAAATAAATTAAAAATATTAACCTGACGCAACCTGTTTTCCTTTTAGGAGACAATCGACACAAATATCGTTTTTATCTTTGTTATTCATTGAATGCTAATAAGGTTAGAACGACATTTGTGTTTTCTAAAAAAAAACACAAACATAAGTATGCACCTTGTTTACGATCAACAAAGGAAAGGTCTAATAATAATCATCAAAACACCTGAAAACGTATCGGGACGCCACGTGACTCATATATGTTTTCGTTTCTCTTTTATTATCCTGCTTTCTTTCATCTTTTTCGGTACAACCGTAAATCTTTCCACTCGAAACTTCTTACTACGAATTTTATATTCGAGTAAAAATTTACGATTCTATTTCTCAGAGAGAGCGAGAGAGAGAGAGAGAGGGGGGGGATCAAAGACAGAAAATGTCAAGTTGTGAAATTTGCTCCGAGACGACGAGGACTCAAAACGTGCGGAATTAAAACGCGTCGAAATTGGCGCGTGAAGTCGCTCGGCTCCGGAAGGAAGAAACGTGGCCGACGAACCAGACCAGCCTGACCAGCCTGTGAGCGTGTCGCGCGCCGCCAGTGTTAACAACAGGCCGGTTTATCGCTCGGCAAAGCGCCCCCCAAAGCGGCCGGCCCGGCGCGAAGTGTCGCGTGTGCGATGTGCGGCACGCGGACGAGCCGCGGTAGGCTGACTTGAGAATGGATGCTTACTTTTCTTCGAGTCCTGGCGGGAACGCGATCGCCGGCTTACAGCGTAGCAGATCACGAGGACGATTCCGCCGGCGATCAACGTGGCGAGCAGCATCATCAGGCCGGGCACGCTCGCGCTCTCCAGCACGTTAGTCGGACACGTCGTGTTCTCCATCTTCGGCCGCGTGCGAGACCGTTTAACTCAGCCGGCACTTGTCGCGAGCCACACGCGTTGACATACAACGAACGGGCACACACCCTCGCACACGCAGTAATTACGCGGAGCACATGCGCGCGAGCGCGCACGTGTGTTGCTGTTGCTCTCGACTGGGGAAAAGCACGGAAAAGCCCCCTCGGATACGAGGGACACCACGCGACACGGCGACCTGCGGCGACCGCGAAACCAACGAAATCACCGAGAGGGTGTGCGTATGTGTGCGTATTGTTATCCCGCATTCGCCAATCCTCACGTACATGCAGTGTGTCCGCGCACCCGGCGCGTAAGCGTAAACTGTGCGTTCCGAAAGACCACGTTACTTGAGCAACGAGCCGACGCGCGACGGCCGTGGAACGTACGTTTCGTAGATGGTCAAATTGTCGCGAATGACTGCGCGCAATCGCCTTCCTCGCGGAGTATATCACGTGACCGACGGAATCACGAAGCACGAGTAAACGCGGGGTAAACGTGATTCTCGCCGTGAAAGTTTCAACGGATTAAGTTCGTTTTCTCTTCGAGTATCACGAATCGCCGAATATAATCGCTCGGCGATTAAAAAACCGATCGCACGGCGACGGTTCTTCCCTCTTTTTCGTTTGTTTTTTTTTTTTTTACTGTCGTGTCTCTCTTTTTCGTTTTCGACGCACTTAATTAGCCGTTATTGCCGTTATTAACGCGTCTGAACTTGCCGTATTTGTATTATTTGACGCGTCTGAAAGTTGCCGCTATTAACGCGTCTGAACGTTGCCGTGATTAACGCGTTTGAACGTAGTCGCTTATCGTCCGCGCGGGAAATTTCGAAGTCCCGCTCCGCGCCTTCTCGTGTCTTGGCACGGCACGCGCGATACAAAATTCGATACGTACATATCACTCGAGGTCCGTGTGGCAATTTAAGCGCGCGCGATCGCATCCTCCGCCGTCGGGGTCCACTCGTCCGCACGGTCGTGACTCTCGTTCGATTGCGCCGGTTGCCCGGTTATCATCCGCACGTGCACGCGCATCGGCGGGGTCCACGCTGTCTCGTTGTGGCGTCGCGTTGATATAAGAGGAGTCGTCGGTCACCATTCCACGGCGCGGCCCCGTTAAACGATACCATTCGATCCTTTCGTTGCCGTTCGTATAAAAATCCTCGAGTATGTTCTCGTGCACTTCACGTCGTCAATCGTATCTATTTCCCGACGTCCCGCGTGTCGTGTCGTCAAAAGCAGTTAAAACGCGAATCGCGACTTACGTAAGCGCGACGGCAGCGGCAGCGACGAGGACGATGATGCACGCACGGACTCGGGCCGTATAATAAACCGCGCGACGG